>NC_133335.1:1723904-1848904 GCF_042186555.1 Aquarana catesbeiana | reverse complement strand
GGCGGCTGTGTGTGGAGGGTGAGGTCTCGGCGGCTGTGTGTGGAGGGTGAGGTCTTGGCGGTGGCTGTGTGTGTGGAGGGTGAGGTCTTGGTGGTGGCTGTGTGTGTGGAGGGTGAGGTCTTGGTGGTGGCTGTGTGTGTGGAGGGTGAGGTCTTGGTGGTGGCTGTGTGTGTGGAGGGTGAGGTCTTGGCGGCTGCGTGTGGAGGGTGGGGTCTTGGCGGCTGAGTGTGTGGAGGGTGAGGTCTTGGCGGTGGCTGTGTGTGGAGGGTGAGGTCTTGGCGGTGGCTGTGTGTGTGGAGGGTGAGGTCTTGGCGGTGGCTGTGTGTGTGGAGGGTGAGGTCTTGGCGGCTGAGTGTGTGGAGGGTGAGGTCTTGGTGGTGGCTGTGTGTGTGGAGGGTGAGGTCTTGGCGGCTGAGTGTGTGGAGGGTGGGGTCTTGGCGGCTGAGTGTGTGGAGGGTGGGGTCTTGGCGGCTGAGTGTGTGGAGGGTGGGGTCTTGGCGGCTGAGTGTGTGGAGGGTGGGGTCTTGGCGGCTGAGTGTGTGGATGGTGGGGTCTTGGCGGCTGAGTGTGTGGAGGGTGGGGTCTTGGCGGCTGAGTGTGTGGAGGGTGAGGTCTTGGCGGCTGTCTGTGTGGAGGGTGAGGTCTTGGCGGCTGTCTGTGTGGAGGGTGAGGTCTCGGCGGCTGTCTGTGTGGAGGGTGAGGTCTCGGCGGCTGTCTGTGTGGAGGGTGAGGTCTTGGCTGTGTGTGTGGAGGGTGAGGTCTTGGTGGTGGCTGTGTGTGTGGAGGGTGGGGTCTTGGCGGCTGAGTGTGTGGAGGGTGGGGTCTTGGCGGCTGAGTGTGTGGAGGGTGGGGTCTCGGCGGCTGTGTGTGGAGGGTGAGGTCTCGGCGGCTGTCTGTGTGGAGGGTGAGGTCTCGGCGGCTGTCTGTGTGGAGGGTGAGGTCTCGGCGGCTGTCTGTGTGGAGGGTGAGGTCTCGGCGGCTGTCTGTGGAGGGTGAGGTCTCGGCGGCTGTGTGTGGAGGGTGAGGTCTTGGTGGTGGCTGTGTGTGTGGAGGGTGAGGTCTTGGTGGTGGCTGTGTGTGTGGAGGGTGAGGTCTTGGTGGCTGCGTGTGGAGGGTGGGGTCTTGGCGGCTGAGTGTGTGGAGGGTGAGGTCTTGGCTGTGTGTGGAGGGTGAGGTCTTGGCTGTGTGTGTGGAGGGTGAGGTCTTGGCGGTGGCTGTGTGTGTGGAGGGTGAGGTCTTGGCGGTGGCTGTGTGTGGAGGGTGAGGTCTTGGCGGTGGCTGTGTGTGGAGGGTGAGGTCTTGGCGGCTGTGTGTGGAGGGTGGGGTCTTGGCGGCTGTGTGTGGAGGGTGAGGTCTTGGCGGCTGTGTGTGTGGAGGGTGAGGTCTTGGCGGCTGTGTGTGGAGGGTGAGGTCTTGGCTGTGTGTGTGGAGGGTGAGGTCTTGGCGGTGGCTGTGTGTGTGGAGGGTGAGGTCTTGGCGGTGGCTGTGTGTGTAGGGTGAGGTCTTGGCGGCTGTGTGTGGAGGGTGAGGTCTTGGCGGCTGTGTGTGGAGGGTGGGGTCTTGGCGACTGTGTGTGGAGGGTGAGGTCTTGGCTGTGTGTGTGGAGGGTGAGGTCTTGGCGGCTGTGTGTGTGGAGGGTGAGATCTCGGCGGCTGTGTGTGGAGGGTGAGGTCTCGGCGGCTGTCTGTGTGGAGGGTGAGGTCTCGGCGGCTGTCTGTGTGGAGGGTGAGGTCTCGGCGGCTGTGTGTGGAGGGTGAGGTCTCGGCGGCTGTGTGTGTGGAGGGTGAGGTCTCGGCGGCTGTGTGTGTGGAGGGTGAGGTCTCGGCGGCTGTCTGTGTGGAGGGTGAGGTCTCGGCGGCTGTCTGTGTGGAGGGTGAGGTCTCGGCGGCTGTGTGTGGAGGGTGAGGTCTCGGCGGCTGTGTGTGTGGAGGGTGAGGTCTCGGCGGCTGTGTGTGTGGAGGGTGAGGTCTCGGCGGCTGTGTGTGTGGAGGGTGAGGTCTCGGCGGCTGTGTGTGTGGAGGGTGAGGTCTCGGCGGCTGTGTGTGTGGAGGGTGAGGTCTTGGCGGCTGTGTGTGGAGGGTGGGGTCTTGGCGACTGTGTGTGGAGGGTGAGGTCTTGGCTGTGTGTGTGGAGGGTGAGGTCTTGGCGGCTGTGTGTGTGGAGGGTGAGGTCTCGGCGGCTGTGTGTGGAGGGTGAGGTCTCGGCGGCTGTGTGTGGAGGGTGAGGTCTCGGCGGCTGTCTGTGTGGAGGGTGAGGTCTCGGCGGCTGTGTGTGTGGAGGGTGAGGTCTCGGCGGCTGTGTGTGTGGAGGGTGAGGTCTCGGCGGCTGTGTGTGTGGAGGGTGAGGTCTCGGCGGCTGTGTGTGTGGAGGGTGATGTCTCGGCGGCTGTGTGTGGAGGGTGAGTTCTCGGCGGCTGTGTGTGGAGGGTGGGGTCTCGGCGGCGCTGTGTGTGGAGGGAGGGGTCTCGGCGGCTGTCTGTGTGGAAGGTGGGGTCTCGGCGGCGGCTGTGTGTGGAGGGTGAGGTCTCGGCGGCGGCTGTGTGTGGAGGGTGAGGTCTCGGCGGCGGCTGTGTGTGGAGGGTGAGGTCTCGGCGGCGGCTGTGTGTGGAGGGTGAGGTCTCGGCGGCGGCTGTGTGTGGAGGGTGGGGTCTTGGCGGCGGCTGTGTGTGGCGGGGTCTTGGCGGCTGTGTGTGGCGGGGTCTTGGCGGCTGTGTGTGGCAGGGTCTTGGCGGCGGCTGTGTGTGGCGGGGTCTTGGCGGCGGCTGTGTGTGGCGGGGTCTTGGCGGCGGCTGTGTGTGTGTGGCGGGGTCTTGGCGGCGGCTGTGTGTGTGTGGCGGGGTCTTGGCGGCGGCTGTGTGTGTGTGGCGGGGTCTTGGCGGCGGCTGTGTGTGTGTGGCGGGGTCTTGGCGGCGGCAGTGTGTGTGTGGCGGGGTCTTGGCGGCGGCAGTGTGTGTGTGGCGGGGTCTTGGTGGCGGCAGTGTGTGTGTGGCGGGGTCTTGGTGGCGGCTGTGTGTGTATGGCGGGGTCTTGGCGGCGGCAGTGTGTGTGTGGCGGGGTCTTGGCTGTGTGGGGCAGGGTCTTGGCGGCGGCTGTGTGTGGCGGGGTCTTGGCGGCGGCTGTGTGTGTGTGGCGGGGTCTTGGCGGCGGCTGTGTGTGTGTGGCGGGGTCTTGGCGGCGGCTGTGTGTGTGTGGCGGGGTCTTGGCGGCGGCTGTGTGTGTGTGGCGGGGTCTTGGCGGCGGTTGTGTGTGTGTGGCGGGGTCTTGGCGGCGGCTGTGTGTGTGTGGCGGGGTCTTGGCGGCGGTGTGTGTGTGGCAGGGTCTTGGCGGCGGCTGTGTGTGTGTGGCGGGGTCTTGGCGGCGGCAGTGTGTGTGTGGCGGGGTCTTGGCGGCGGCTGTGTGTGTGTGGCGGGGTCTTGGCGGCGGCTGTGTGTGTGTGGCGGGGTCTTGGCGGCGGCTGTGTGTGTATGGCGGGGTCTTGGCGGCGGCTGTGTGTGTGTGGCGGGGTCTTGGCTGTGTGGGGCAGGGTCTTGGCGGCGGCTGTGTGTGTGTGGCGGGGTCTTGGCAGCGGCTGTGTGTGTGTGGCGGGGTCTTGGCAGTGTGTGTGTGGCGGGGTCTTGGCTGTGTGGGGCAGGGTCTTGGCGGCGGCTGTGTGTGTGTGGCGGGGTCTTGGCGGCGGCAGTGTGTGTGTGGCGGGGTCTTGGCGGCTGTGTGTGTGTGGCGGGGTCTTGGCGGCGGCTGTGTGTGTGTGGCGGGGTCTTGGCGGCGGCTGTGTGTGGAGGGTGAGGTCTCGGCGGCGGCTGTGTGTGGAGGGTGAGGTCTCGGCGGCGGCTGTGTGTGGAGGGTGAGGTCTCGGCGGCGGCTGTGTGTGGAGGGTGGGGTCTTGGCGGCGGCTGTGTGTGGCGGGGTCTTGGCGGCTGTGTGTGGCGGGGTCTTGGCGGCGGCTGTGTGTGGCAGGGTCTTGGCGGCGGCTGTGTGTGGCGGGGTCTTGGCGGCGGCTGTGTGTGGCGGGGTCTTGGCGGCGGCTGTGTGTGTGTGGCGGGGTCTTGGCGGCGGCTGTGTGTGTGTGGCGGGGTCTTGGCGGCGGCTGTGTGTGTGTGGCGGGGTCTTGGCGGCGGCTGTGTGTGTGTGGCGGGGTCTTGGCGGCGGCAGTGTGTGTGTGGCGGGGTCTTGGCGGCGGCAGTGTGTGTGTGGCGGGGTCTTGGTGGCGGCAGTGTGTGTGTGGCGGGGTCTTGGTGGCGGCAGTGTGTGTGTGGCGGGGTCTTGGTGGCGGCAGTGTGTGTGTGGCGGGGTCTTGGTGGCGGCTGTGTGTGTATGGCGGGGTCTTGGCGGCGGCAGTGTGTGTGTGGCGGGGTCTTGGCTGTGTGGGGCAGGGTCTTGGCGGCGGCTGTGTGTGGCGGGGTCTTGGCGGCGGCTGTGTGTGTGTGGCGGGGTCTTGGCGGCGGCTGTGTGTGTGTGGCGGGGTCTTGGCGGCGGCTGTGTGTGTGTGGCGGGGTCTTGGCGGCGGTTGTGTGTGTGTGGCGGGGTCTTGGCGGCGGCTGTGTGTGTGTGGCGGGGTCTTGGCGGCGGTGTGTGTGTGGCAGGGTCTTGGCGGCGGCTGTGTGTGTGTGGCGGGGTCTTGGCGGCGGCTGTGTGTGTGTGGCGGGGTCTTGGCGGCGGCTGTGTGTGTGTGGCGGGGTCTTGGCGGCGGCTGTGTGTGTGTGGCGGGGTCTTGGCGGCGGCTGTGTGTGTATGGCGGGGTCTTGGCGGCGGCTGTGTGTGTGTGGCGGGGTCTTGGCTGTGTGGGGCAGGGTCTTGGCGGCGGCTGTGTGTGTGTGGCGGGGTCTTGGCAGCGGCTGTGTGTGTGTGGCGGGGTCTTGGCAGTGTGTGTGTGGCGGGGTCTTGGCTGTGTGGGGCAGGGTCTTGGCGGCGGCTGTGTGTGTGTGGCGGGGTCTTGGCGGCGGCAGTGTGTGTGTGGCGGGGTCTTGGTGGCTGTGTGTGTGTGGCGGGGTCTTGGCGGCGGCTGTGTGTGTGTGGCGGGGTCTTGGCGGCGGCTGTGTGTGTATGGCGGGGTCTTGGCGGCGGCAGTGTGTGTGTGGCGGGGTCTTGGCTGTGTGGGGCAGGGTCTTGGCGGCGGCTGTGTGTGCATCATGGCCCTGTCATAGAGGAGGGCTGGTCCCCTGTAGAAGAGTGACTCGTGTCTTTCTTACTACGCAGGATGTGAGCTGCCCCATCAGACAGGTCCCCACCGGGAAGAAACAGGTGCCTTTAAATCCTGACCTCAGCTCTTCGAAACCCATCAACTTCCCCTCGCTGGCCGTCTCCAGCAATGAGTTTGAACCCAGCAACAGCCACATGGTGAAATCCTATTCTCTGCTCTTCCGAGTCACCCAACAGGGTCACCGCGACTACAACGGCTTGTCCAATGGAGAGACCAATGAGAACATAGGTGTGTATTGCCCGAGCCAATCCACTTCCACGTCCTGCATACCGCTGTGTGCACGGAGTGCTTTTCTGATCTTCATGGGGATGGTCAGCATTTTACAGGAACCTCCACACTGCACAAGACTTATCTATTCAATGTGATGATGAAAATTACTTTTCTGTTTCCATCTGCAGTTATCTTATCTTCACTATCTGCCTAAAATTCAAATCCGTGGCAGGAAATGACATTTCTGGAGGTAATGTACAGGACGCCCCCAGAAATAGAAGTTCCTGCACTCCTGATTGGCTTACTGCTTTTCCCAGGAGTTGGTTTTATTACAGCTCTGGGAATGATCATGTGATTACAGCAGGCAGACCCTTGCCCACACCCCTCCCCCACCCCACCCACCTAGCACTAAAGAGCTAGGAAGTGACTGGAATACATGTAACCTCCCACTGAACAGCAGCAGGTAAGACGGCCATAACACTTGAAGAGCTCTGTCTAATGTATAGTATTGATCTGGAGATATAAATACTCTGCCCCAGCTGTATACGCCCCCCGCCGCCCCTCTCCCCCCCCTCCCCCCTCAAAAGTGGATTTAAATGGAAAAGGGTATTCTTGCTCTTCTGGTAGTACAGGTGCCAGCTCTTCCCATTTGCTATATATATATATATATAAAAATGTGGGCTTTTCATTTGTTTATCTGCGTTTAATCAGCCCAGTCCCGTGTTATCGGGGGATGAGGTGAAAACCCCGCCAGTGGCTGGCGACCTTCATGCTGGTATATGGGGTAAGGCGACCTTCATCCTGGTACATGGGGTAAGGTGACGTCCTGCTGGTACATGGGGTAAGGCGACCTTCATCCTGGTACATGGGGTAAGGTGACGTCCTGCTGGTACATGGGGTGAGGTGAGGTCATGCCGGTACAAGGGGGGTGAGGTGATGTCCTGCTGGTACATGGGGTGAGGTGAGGTCATGCCGGTACAAGGGGGGTGAGGTGATGTCCTGCTGGTACATGGGGTGAGGTGAGGTCATGCCGGTACAAGGGGGTGAGGTCCTGCTGGTACATGGGGTAAGGGGACCTTCATACTGGTACATGAGAAAAGGTGAGCTCACGCTGGCTCAAGGAGGTACAGTGAGGTCACGCCGGTACAAGGGGGTAAGGTGAGGTCATGCCGGTACAAGGGGGTAAGGTGAGGTCATGCCAGTACAAGGGGGTGAGGTCACGCTGGTACAAGGGGTACGTTGACGTCACGCCGGTACAAGGGGGGGGTACGGTGAGGTCATGCTGGTACACGGGGGGAGGTACGGTGAGGTCACGCTGGTACAGGGGGGGGGGGGGGGTACGGTGAGGTCACGCTGGTACAAGGGGGGGGGGGGTACGGTGAGGTCACGCTGGTACAAGGGGGGGGTACGGTGAGGTCACGCTGGTACAAGGGGGGGGTACGGTGAGGTCACGCCGGTACAAGGGGGGGGGGGGTGCGGTGAGGTCACGCCGGTACAAGGGGGGGGGGTACAGTGAGGTCACGCCGGTACAAGGGGGGGTACGGTGAGGTCACGCCGGTACAAGGGGGGGTACAGTGAGGTCACGCCGGTACAAGGGGGGTACGGTGAGGTCACACCGGTACGGGGGGGGGGGTTAGGTGAGGTCACACCGGTACAAGGGGGTTACGGTGAGGTCACGATGGTACAAGGGGGTTACGGTGAGGTCATGTCCATATGGGGGGGAAGTGAGGTTGCTGGGTGCATACAATAAGAACTCTGGGCTTATTCCATGCATTAGATTCTGGATCTTTCAGATGGAATGTAGCCCTTTGTTTCCAAACGTAGATCGACTGACTTTGTCTCCTTTGTTCTGACAGATGTCACAGAGGACCCTCCCACCAGAAGGAAACGCAACGCCTCCAGCCGGGACGACGACAAGATGTTTGTGGCGCAGATGACGGTGTTTGACAAGAACAGGTGAGGTAACAATCTGCCATGTCCTGTATATTGGTATCCTCAGCCGCCTGTGACTCTATTCTTTTGTCTCCAGGCGTCTCCAGCTACTGGACGGTGAATATGAAGTCGCCATGCAGGAGATGGAGGATTGTCCTGCCAGTAAGAAGAGGGCCACATGGGAGACCATCCTGGATGGCAAGGTAGGTAGAACGGACAATGTGTGACCTATTGTGATGGGGCAGCGATGGTCTGATACTCTCATCTGCTGTTCACACGTTCACCTCCTTTCCATACACATGCTCTGTCACTAATTATTCAATGTCATTTTCAGCGGTTGCCTCCCTTTGAGACCTTTTCTCAGGGTCCAACCCTACAGTTCACCCTACGATGGACAAGTGACACGCCAGATAAATCCACCGCGCCAATCGCCAAGCCTCTCGCAACACGCAACTCTGAAAGTGTCCCCCAGGAACACAGGCCGGCAGCTGTCAAACCTCCACAGACTATAGGTGAGAGCTGAGTGACATCTGAGGGGTCAGCTGACCTGTATATCTGTATGGCACCAGTGTAGTGTACGGATCACTCTTCATATATAGCACACTGGGATGTGATCTATGGGCTCGTTTACACTTGCTGGGGATGTGCTGAAGGAGGGTAGTAATAAGCTGGGGATCTGCTGGGCAATAGAAAATCAACACGTATGCAGCATTTGCCAAGCTTCAAACAAAGCTTTACAAAAGTATCACAAACACACAAAAAAGCATGTAGAAGCAGTAGGCACTATGTGTGAAGTGGAAGCAAAGTGTTAAGAGCCATCACAGGAGAAGAGTTCCTCTTGGCAAGAGGAGAGATTGAGCCCTCACTGGAGAAGGTACTCTTGGTGAGAGGAGAGGTTGAGCCTTCACAGGAGAAGAGGTTTATTTGGTGAGAAGAGGTTGAGCCTTCACAGGAGAAGAGGTCCTCTTGGCGAGAAGAGAAGTTGAGCCCTCACAGGAGAAGAGGTCCTCTTGGCGAGAGGAGAGATTGAGCCCTCACTGGAGAAGGGGTTTATTTGGTGAGAGGAGAGGTTGAGCCCTCACAGGAGAAGAGGTCCTCTTGGCAAGAGGATAGGTTGAGCTCTCACAGGAGAAGAGGTTTATTGGTGAGAGGAGATGTTGAGCCTTCACAGGAGAAGAGGTTTATTTGGTGAGAGGAGATGTTGAGCCTTCACAGGAGAAGAGGTTTATTTGGTGAGAGGAGAGGTTGAGCCATCACAGGAGAAGAGGTCCTCTTGGCGAGAGGAGAGGTTGAGCCTTCACAGGAGAAGAGGTTTATTTGGTGAGAGGAGAGGTTGAGCCTTCACAGGAGAAGAGGTCCTCTTGGCGAGAGGAGAGGTTGAGCCTTCACAGGAGAAGAGGTTTATTTGGTGAGAGGAGAGGTTGAGCCTTCACAGGAGAAGAGGTCCTCTTGGCGAGAGGAGAGGTTGAGCCTTCACAGGAGAAGAGGTTTATTTGGTGAGAGGAGAGGTTGAGCCTTCACAGGAGAAGAGGTTTATTTGGTGAGAGGAAAGGTTGAGCCTTCACAGGAGAAGAGGTCCTCTTGGCGAGAGGAGGCGATTGCTTGTACAGAGGTTGATGAAGTCGCTTGGATTTGGTCATCTGTCATATCCACTTGGGAAGGTCATGGCTGCCTCTTCTCAGGTTCACAGAGCAATGAGTGGAAATATGAGCCTGACACATGAGAGCTGAGATGGCAACCCACGTCCTCTACTCAAAGAAAACCCTTTCCATGCTACTACAGGAACATGGCCGCTCTTCTCTGATTGGACGGATCAGGGTAACACGTGCACAATGGTGTTTTTCTCTCCTGGCATATTCAAGAAGAAACTTTAACCTCCTCATTGTTGGGTTGAAGCTGTTTGTGCTGATCTTGTACAGCTTTGTTAGAAGTGCTTTATAAAAAAAGACTGAATGGGGTTGCTGGGTTTGGTTGAACTGTTCTGAATCAGTCTCAGCGTTGGTTAGGTCATGTGATCACTGCTGCTTGTAAACTGTCCCGTCCTATGAGCCGTTCCCAGCCGCTCAATCAGACTTTCTTATTTCCAGCAGTGAAGGAGTCTGTGTCCTCTGATCTTCCATCAAAGAGAGAGAAGGATGTCTCCACCGAGCCTCGTCAGAAGCTGCGCATATTTTACCAGGTATTTACCACTGCTGTGACTTTCTTCCTCTCCTCGTAGTAGCTATGTATAATGTACTTACATCCAGTGACTTACTTCTGTAGCTTCCCTCCTCTCCTCGTAGTGGCCATATGTAGTGTGCATACTGCCGGTGACTACTACTTCTATAGCTTCCCTCTTCTCCTCGTAGTAGCTATGTATAACATAATGTACATACATCCAGTGACTACTACTTCTATAGCTTCTACGAGGGGGAAGACGGAAGCTATAGAAGTAGTAGTCACCGGCAGTATGCACACTACACACAGCCACTACGAGGAGAGGAGTGAAGCTACAGAAGTAGTAGTCATTGGATGTATGTACATCATACATAGCTACTACGAGGGGCAGAGGGAAGCTATGTATAATTTACATGCATGCAGCGACTACTACTTCTATAGCTTCTCTCTTCCCCTCATAGTAGCTATTTTTAATGTACATACCTCCAGTAACTACTACTTCTTCTATAGCTTCCCTCTTCCCCTCATAGTAGCTGTGTATGATGTACTTGCATCCAGTGACTACTTCTACCAGATTCTCTGTAGCGGACTGGCCGCTCTGTACCATAGAGTCTTATGTGTGTTGGTTTTGTGTCTTCCAGTTTTTATACAACAACAACACTCGCCAGCAGACGGAGGCCAGAGACGACCTGCATTGTCCGTGGTGCACGCTTAATTGTCGCAAACTCTATAGTTTGCTGAAACACCTCAAACTATGTCACAGCCGCTTCATCTTCAATTACGTGGTAAGGTTCCCATACTGACCCCATATTGTCTGTAATCCTGAGTAGCAGCGGGTGTACGAGAGATGTGGGAAGGAGGAAATTCTAAGCTAGGCATGTGGCTTTAGTTGAAAATGTCACCTGGGCACCTCGAGGAGCCTCTCCTGATGAGTTCATGTCGGAGCATTACCTAAGCCATAGAGTGGTGTGTGCCACATTAGTAGAACAAACTGCAAGTTACTGTTTTGGGTTCTGCACCTGATTGACGAAGATAATTTTCAACAGTAGGGATCCAATATGTTATTTACATTGTATGGTTATATCAGTGAGAGCTCCAACTTTCTTTATAACTGGTTTTATCCTGTACTAATTTTTAATTTTGCAATATATTTGTAATAAATTGAACTTCATAAAATGATATAGTGTTCCTTTTCTGGTACTGGTAAAGTCCACTCAAAATGTCCTATATCTTTTAAACAGTCTATATATGGATGTGGTTCCCTAGTTAAACAGAACATGTAAAGAGGACCAGCAGACCGCTCACATCTGTCTCTACCCGTGCATTGATGACATTACACGAGCAGAGCCTGTAGTATTTATAACCTCCTGCACTCAGCTTAGCAGGGTGGGCAGATTTATCGGGAGCATACAGCGCCTGCTGAGCTATTCTGCCACCTTGTTCAGAGACCATATAGATCACTCCTAATCAAGGAGCTTGCCCCCTATTATCTGCTCCATTTCCTTAGCTTAGAGGGGTGCAGGCATATTGCATGTTCGGCCCCCCCCGTGTGTTGATAATAGACTGAAACTTGTGTACATCACCGTCCTTCTTCCCACAGTATCACCCCAAAGGTGCCCGGATCGATGTCTCGATCAATGAGTGCTACGATGGATCGTATGCTGGGAACCCTCAGGACATTCATCGCCAGCCGGGATTTGCCTTTAGTCGGAATGGGCCTGTGAAGAGGACCCCCATAACTCACATCCTTGTGTGCAGGTAGGCCACCTATCATCTACTGCAGCGGTCCCCAACCTTTTTGGTACTAGGGATCAATTTTGTGGCAGCCAATTTTTCCGGGGGGGGGGTCTGCCGTTAGCCCCCCCTTCACACCACAACCCCTTTTACAGTGTCCTCTGTTTCCTTTCACATCACATTTGCCCCTTTTACATTATTGTAACAAGGGCTGAACTGTAATGGGGGTACTGTGATATGAAGGGGGCTGCACTGTGATATAAAGGAGACTGCGGTGTAAAGGGGCACTGTTATGATTGCAGTGTCCCTATACAGTGCATTCCCCTTTTTATCAGCATCCCTGTCACAGTGCCCCTTGCAGTCATGCTCCCCTCCCTCTTTTTCTTTCTCACTGCCCCATCACAGTGCCCCAGTCTCTACCTTCCTTGCACAGTCCTACCTGTGGCAGGGTAGAGTCAGTTTTCAGCCGTGTCTTCTCCCGGGTCTCCCCCGCCGCTGATGTCAGCAGGGCAGGGGGGCGGGAGGAGCTGCAGATCTGGATGGAGGGTAGGAGCTGCTGAAATGTAACATGTTAAGCGGGTGATATGAAAGACTCCTGCTCTCCAGATCAGATCTCCAGCTCCTCGCCGGCCCGGCCCTGCTCATAGAATGACATCAGCAGTGGGGCTGGAGAGGAAACGCAGGACTAGTGACCCAGCCGCACAGCAGGAGATGAGTGGCGACTGTGGAATGTGATCGTCCTGATGGGACTGCAGTCACCACTCGTCTCCCACTGCGTGGCCCGGCCATAGACAGGTCCATGGGTTGGGGACCCCTGATCTACTGCACTCTGGGCCTCCAGACAAGGCTGTGCAGCAAATTGTTTTCTTTTTAATCCCCGGAGTGGGGCTTTAAACTTAATTTTCATTCACATGTGTGTGTTTGTATGAAGAGAACCCGCCTGGATCACCTAGAAGACTTCTCAGGGTGGGTTTGTCTTGAATGTGTAATCTCATAACCCAATTTCAAACCTGTTCCCAGGCCAAAGCGCACCAAAGCCAGCATGTCAGAGTTCTACGAGTCGGAGGATGGGGAGGTGGAGCAGCAAAGGACATACAGCAGTGGCCATAACAGACTGTACTTCCACAGTGACACCTGCCTTCCTCTCCGACCCCAGGAGATGGAGGTGGACAGTGAGGATGAGAAGGACCCCGAGTGGCTGAGGGAGAAAACCATCACTGTAAGTAGTCAGAATGGTGTGTTACTGAATGATGAGGAAGGTACAATGGGATCTTAATAGTCCAGTAAGGTGGGCTGTGAAACTGATGCTTCAGGACAGTCAAAAGATGAGCGTAACAAATATGATTTAAAACATTCAGTTCATTTTTATGTGCCACAGTAAAGGTCCCAGAAGTATCCAGTGCGTCTTTGAGGGTTCGCCAGATCCCCTTTGATCAGGGAGGGGGGGGTCATAGGTTGTAGTATTGGCCCTGATGAAGGCAGACTATGAGCCCCCAAAACACGTCAGCTGCTTCTATGACTTGTATTGTGGTAAAAACTGACCAAACTTGCTGAAGCAACTTTTTTTCACTTATTCCTAAGGGGAATGTGTGTGTGTATATGTATGGATAGAGATGGATATAGATGGATATCTAATATACATGTATCTAAACTGCTGGGGGGAATGAGAAGGTATTTGTCAGATCAAAGCTGAATTTGTGCCTAGGTTATGAAAAGATTTACCTGGGTCTGACTAGAACCATGCATCTGCTACAGGAAGTGCAGAGTGTTCATAGAGCCCTGTATCTGGTACAGGAAGTGCAGAGTGTTCATAGAGCCATGTACAGGGACGGGAAGTGCAGAGTGTTCATAGAGCCCTGTATCTGGTACAGGAAGTGCCGAGTGTTCATAGAGCCATGTACAGGGGACGGGAAGTGCCGAGTGTTCATAGAGCCCTGTACAGGGGACGGGAAGTGCCGAGTGTTCATAGAGCCCTGTACAGGGGACGGGAAGTGCCGAGTGTTCATAGAGCCCTGTATCTGCTACAGGAAGTGCCGAGTGTTCATAGAGCTCTGTATCTGGTACAGGAAGTGCCGAGTGTTCTTAGAGCCCTGTATCTGGTACAGGAAGTGCCGAGTGTTCATAGAGCAGGGGACAGGGAAGTGCCGAGTGTTCATAGAGCCCTGTATCTGGTACAGGAATGCCGAGTGTTCATAGAGCCCTGTATCTGCTACAGGAAGTGCCGAGTGTTCATAGAGCCCTGTATCTGGTACAGGTAGTGCCCAGTGTTCATAGAGCCATGTACCTGGTACAGGAAGTGTCGAGTGTTCATAGAGCCCTGTATCTGGTACAGGAAGTGCCGAGTGTTCATAGAGCCCTGTATCTGGTACAGGAAGTGCCGAGTATTCATAGAGCCCTGTACAGGGGACAGGAAGTGCCGAGTGTTCATAGAGCCCTGTACAGGGGACGGGAAGTGCCGAGTGTTCATAGAGCCCTGTATCTATTACAGGAAGTGCCAAGTGTTCATAGAGCCCTGTACAGGGGACGGGAAGTGCCGAGTGTTCATAGAGCCCTGTATCTGGTACAGGAAGTGCCGAGTGTTCATAGAGCCCTGTATCTGGTACAGGAAGTGCCGAGTGTTCATAGAGCCCTGTATCTGGTACAGGAAGTGCCGAGTGTTCATAGAGCCCTGTATCTGCTACAGGAAGTGCCGAGTGTTCATAGAGCCCTGTATCTGCTACAGGAAGTGCCGAGTGTTCATAGAGCCCTGTATCTGCTACAGGAAGTGCCGAGTGTTCATAGAGCCCTGTATCTGGTACAGGTAGTGCCCAGTGTTCATAGAGCCATGTACCTGGTACAGGAAGTGTCGAGTGTTCATAGAGCCCTGTATCTGGTACAGGAAGTGCAGAGTGTTCATAGAGCCCTGTATCTGGTACAGGTAGTGCCCAGTGTTCATAGAGCCATGTACCTGGTACAGGAAGTGCCGAGTGTTCATAGAGCCCTGTATCTGGTACAGGAAGTGCCGAGTATTCATAGAGCCATGTACAGGGGACAGGAAGTGCCGAGTGTTCATAGAGCCCTGTACAGGGGACAGGAAGTGCCGAGTGTTCATAGAGCCCTGTACAGGGGACGGGAAGTGCCGAGTGTTCATAGAGCCCTGTATCTGGTACAGGTAGTGCCCAGTGTTCATAGAGCCGGGTACAGGAAGTGCTGACCAAAGAGCTGTGTATCGGGTACAGGAAGTGCAGACTGTTCATAGTACAGGGGACGGGAAGTGACGACTGTTCATAGCACCGTGTACAGGGGACAGGAAGTGACGACTGTTCATAGCACCGTGTACAGGGGACAGGAAGTGACGACTTCATAGCACTGTGTACAGGGGACGGGAAGTGACGACTGTTCATAGCACTGTGTACAGGGGACGGGAAGTGATGACTGTTCATAGCGCCGTGTACAGGGGACAGGAAGTGATGACTGTTCATAGCGCCGTGTACAGGGGACGGAAAGTGACGACTGTTCATAGCGCCGTGTACAGGGGACGGGAAGTGACGACTGTTCATAGCACCGTGTACAGGGGATGGGAAGTGACGACTGTTCATAGCACCGTGTACAGGGGACAGGAAGTGACGACTGTTCATAGCACCGTGTACAGGGGACGGGAAGTGACGACTGTTCATAGCACCGTGTACAGGGGATGGGAAGTGACGACTGTTCATAGCGCCTTGTACAGGGGACGGGAAGTGACGACTGTTCATAGTACAGGGGACGGGAAGTGACGACTGTAAATAGCACCGTGTACAGGGGACAGGAAGTGACGACTGTTCATAGCACCATGTACAGGGGACAGGAAGTGACGACTGTTCATAGCGCCGTGTACAGGGGACAGGAAGTGACGACTGTTCATAGCGCCGTGTACAGGGGACAGGAAGTGACGACTGTTCATAGCACCGTGTACAGGGGACAGGAAGTGACGACTGTTCATAGCACCGTGTACAGGGGACAGGAAGTGACAACTGTTCATAGCACTGTGTACAGGGGACGGGAAGTGACGACTGTTCATAGCACCGTGTACAGGGGACGGGAAGTGACGACTGTTCATTGCGCCGTGTACAGGGGACGGGAAGTGACGACTGTTCATAGCACTGTGTACAGGGGACGGGAAGTGACGACTGTTCATAGTACAGGGGACGGGAAGTGACGACTGTTCATAGTACAGGGGACGGGAAGTGACGACTGTTCATAGTACAGGGGACGGGAAGTGACGACTGTTCATAGCACCGTGTACAGGGGATGGGAAGTGACGACTGTTCATAGCGCCTTGTACAGGGGACGGGAAGTGACGACTGTTCATAGTACAGGGGACGGGAAGCGACGACTGTTCATAGCACCGTGTACAGGGGACGGGAAGTGACGACTGTTCATAGCACTGTGTACAGGGGATGGGAAGTGACGACTGTTCATAGCACTGTGTACAGGGGATGCCGACTTTTTCATATATAACAAGCTAATATCTAATTTGTAGATTAGGATATTTTCATTTCCTTAGAGGGCACCTTGCAGGGTGTGTCTGTGCCGCCTGGAATTGCTTTCCCTGCCAGTCTACAATGGACATTAGAAGCGATCGCAGAGCACACGATCCATATCTATGATCCATATCTACATCACATGTTGTCTTTCTTGCAGCAAATTGAGGAGTTCTCTGATGTCAATGAAGGGGAGAAGGAAGTGATGAAGATGTGGAACCTGCACGTCATGAAGCACGGGTAAGCATGGGTTGGAGGACCTTGGCCTGGCCCGAGTCTTGATGGGCTCCAGCAAGGGTTAGGGGTGGAGTAAGAGATGGGTGTGTCTGCATGATGTGGGTGGGGTTATGTCCTCTTCCTCCAGGACTGACGCCATCTTGCTCCTTGCAGGTTCATTGCTGACAATCAGATGAATCACGGTTGCATGCTGTTTGTGGAGAACTATGGACAGAGAATCATTGAGAAGAATCTGTGCCGTAACTTCATGCTCCACCTGGTCAGTATGCACGACTTCAACCTGATCAACATCTCCACCATAGACAAAGCTGTGTCCAAACTCCGAGGCATGCAGTACAAGATGGAGAGGGGGGAGTCCCCACCCTCCGCCCACGAGGAGTGCGTCGAAGAGCTGCCCCTGCCCACCAATGGCTTCGGCGAGACCAACGGTAGAGAGAGAGCTTTAGAAAACGAGAGCGCCTCCGGGGTCCCTAAACAGAGTAAGAAACAGCGTCTGTAGGGGGCGGGTCTCCGGGCGTGACCTGAACTGTGGCTGAATGGAGCTTCCACCCCCAAGGAGCCCAGGCAAGACTCAGATCCTTGTGCAAGGGCCCCCTGCACAGCAATACACCTTCTCCATCCAAACCTGGACCTGTTCTTACCCGCCCACTGCGCCGGTCTCAGTAGATGCACAACCCCCCCCCTCCCACTTTTTATTTTTATTTTTATTTTCTTTTATTTTTTCCCTCCCCCCTCCCAGACAACGTCTGTTGTTGCTTCCAGAACTGACTGTTATTTTTAGACTTTTCATAATAACGGGATTTTTAAGTACTGCCATGAATTTATCTGAATGAATTAGTTTGATTTTCGGGGGGCCCTATGAAATGAATTTTGGCCCCCCCCCTCTGCTTATATTATATATTTATGGGTAGGAGCAGGCGTCCTCTGACATAGCTGGTTCTGCTGCTCTGCCTATTCTTTTTATTTTTTAATAGGAGTTTTATTTAAAGTGTCACTCCACCCCAAACTGATATTTCTGTCTTGTCCAGCTGGAGCGGTAACACCACCTTCTTTTTTTTTTTTTTAGCTGATGTCTCAGGGATTCGCTGATGAGAACTTGGCACTTTTAGTTTCCAGGTCCGCACACCCTACCGCAGCCATTAAGAGGGCCTCGCTTCCCCCTGTTGTTAAATGAATTGTATATTAGGGAATAATGCAACAGGAGGAATGAGACTACCCCCAAGGTGTTGTGGGATGAGAGCCAGGAACCTAAGGGAAGGAGATCTCGCCTCTAGCATCTCAAAGACATAAAAAAAATGAATTAAAAAAAAAAAAGAGCCATTGGGTCCCCCCAGCCTCCACCGGGAATATCACTTTTAGGTGGACTGTCCCTTGAAGGGTGTGGAAGCACTGTACATGGCGGCGGCGGAGAGGTGCTGACACAGCGGCAGTCCTTCCGCCGTCCCTCACTTCTAATCATGACATTTCCCACAATGCACTGTTATCAGAGGATCCTTTTTCTTACTGCGTTTCATTGTCTTTATTTATACCAAGCGATGCTGCTGGAAGTTCCAGGTATTCTCACCCTCCACCTATTTTGTTTTTTTAATGTGTGTGACTGCGGATGTACATAGAGCCAAGCCGGTAAAGGTGTGACCTTCCTTTTTCGTGATGCTATTTAATGACTTGTGTGGCTGTTCTGCTCCCAGCCGCCGGGGACCCTACTCCCACACTTCGCTTCTTCATGGTAGAAATCGGTGACATTTTTGCTTTAAAGCCTCATCTCCCCGGCGAGCGTCGTCTGCACTCCTGTAAAGACTTCGGCTCCTGTAGGTAGACGTAGCGAGCGTTTTCGGCTTACAGTCGGCAGTGTTTGCACATGGTATGGTGATGGCCCCCCCCCCCGCCTTCCCTTTACATAGTCTATTCCTTTGTCCAGTTAACTTTTGTCATGTCTGTTTCTAATAAACTATAAAATGGATCTAGTGTCCTGTGTGTGTGACTTAGAGAAATGAAGGATTATCAAAGTTTCCCAGGAGATGGGGGGATTATATGTGCCAAAATATCCCTAAAAAATACCATGCTATTACTTTTAAAATCATCACACGATAAAAAACCACTTCACAGATACCATCCAATCAGAGAGGTACATATACAACATTATTCATGGAAGAAAACGGGTAGATCAACGCATTTCGCATAGAAAGAGCTTCTTCAGGATCCACTTTCTTGTCTTTAATGTAGAATATAGTAGCTGACAACATAATAAACAGAACATTAACCACTTCAGCCCCGGAAGGATTTACCCCCTTAATGACCAGGCCATTGTTTTCCGATACGGCACTGCGTCACTTTAACTGACAATTGCGCGGTCGTGCGACGTTGTACCCAAATAAAATTTATGTCCTTTTTTTCCCCACAAAGGGAGCTTTCTTTTGGTGGTATTTGATCACCTCTGCGTTTTTTGTTTTTGTTTTTTTGCGCTATAAACAAAAAATATAACTGCCAATTTTGAAAAATTTCTTCTATAATATCCAAAAAAAGCTAAAAAAAAAAAATGCACTGATTACTGTATAAATGACACTGGCGGGGAAGGTGTTAACAGGGCGATCAAAGGGTTAAATGTGTTCCCTGTTGGTGCTTTCTTACTGTGTGGGGGAAGTGCTGACAGGAACACAGAGATCGCTGTTCCTAATTACTAGGAACAACAGATCGTCATGTTGTTCCCTGTCAGAACGGGAATCTGTCTTGTTTACATAAACGGATCCCTGTTCTGTCTTTCTGTACCGTGATCGCGGGTGTCCGGCGGACATCGGGTCAACCGGGCACGCGCACCTTCTTCATACAGGAGGCTGGATCACACCTGAGCTCAAAGCAAGGTCCATAAAGACATGGATGAGCGAGTTTCGGGTGGAGGAACTTGTCTGGCCTGCACGGAGTCCTGACCTCAACCTGATAGGAGACCTTTGGGATGAAATAGATCGGGTTGAGGTCAGGACTCTATGCAGGCCAGTCAAGTTCCTCCACTCCAAATTTGGTCATCCATGTCTTTATGGACCTTGCTTTGTGCACTGGTG
Organism: Aquarana catesbeiana; assembly: GCF_042186555.1. Classification (NCBI taxonomy): domain Eukaryota; kingdom Metazoa; phylum Chordata; class Amphibia; order Anura; family Ranidae; genus Aquarana; species Aquarana catesbeiana. The sequence goes on along the minus strand of NC_133335.1, from coordinate 1,829,880 downwards.
TGCAGTCATGTTGGAACAGGAAGGGGCCGTCCCCAAACTGTTCCCACAAAGTTGGGAGCATGAAATTGCCCAAAATGTCTTGGTATGCTGACGCCTTAAGAGTTCCCTTCACTTGAACCTTTGGGATGAATTAGAGCTGAGACTGAGCTTCTTGTCCAACATCAGTACCTGACCTCACAAATGCTCTTCTGGAAGAATGGTCAAACATTCCAATAGACACCCTCCTAAACCTTGTGGACAGCCTTCCCAGAAGAGGTGAAGCTGTTATAGCTGCAAAGGGCGGAGCCAACTCAATATTGAACCCTCCGGACTAAGTCCGGGATGTCAGAGTCCATGTGTGTGTAAAGGCAGGCGTCCCAATACTTTTGGTAATATAGTGCATGTATTGCGGTCGGTATACAAAATAATCACAACAACCCCCACCCCCAAAGGGGTACATGTGAATCAAAATATCTGGTAAGAATCTCTGCAGCAGCAGGGAAAGAAAGAAAACAAAACCCACCCAAATAATCCATTGACCTCCTAAAGGGAACCAGAATCCACCACTACACGAGCCTGTGTGTTGCAGACGTTTTGCTGAGGTCACAAGTCTCCTATGCCATTATTGTAATGGGACGTCTCACACTCCGCTTGAGTGCTTCCGTTATATACCGCTTCCTCCACTCTGAATATAGATATTCGATATTATAGCCGCATATTACAACCAAGAACTAGGCAGGACTCGTTTGGCTGCAAAGCTGGACCTGTTTATTTGAACAAGAATATAGGTTTTTATACACTTGAGGAGGTTACCCCCTTCTGATCATTTTACCCTAACAATACAAACTAACCAGAAACATAAATTAAAATGAGCTAATTAACTAGTCATTTAACCAGCCTAGGTAGGTCAGACTTGTCATCTCTTGGCTCCCAAACTACAATACACATTATTATAAGTATAAACACAGAACTCCTTCACACAATAGCAGACCTACTTACAATAAACACATGGCAGGGGGCCCCAGACAGGTGGCTTGCTGATGACATCAACATCTGCTTAGGAGTCCCACACTGGCAGAGCCCATCATGGCCTTTTTTTTTTTTTTTTGTATTACATAACATCCTAAATGCGTGTAGCTCCCTCAAATGCCAGGGCCCTTAGTTGGTAGGCAAGATGTGAGCATTCAGTCCCCTCCAAAAGCCCCTGTCCCTGGTGAGTCGATCACATTTATGTCATAAGAAGGCATCGCACAGTGACCTTTTCCCCTCCTCCTCCCTCATTCCAGTTCATACAATCCACAACCCTTAGCTGCATGGCGGACATCTCTTCAATCCCTCAATACACACCTTGGGGCCCACAAAAATGCCTGCCTAAGCTACGAGTGTTTTAATAGACATTGGGTCATAAATACCGGAGTTGGAATCCATAGCATACACGTATCTGTCTCTCGGTAGAATCCACCATCCCAGTATATTCCATAACTTCTAAACAAAATCATGACAGCACAGCCAGGTTATGGACATATTTACCTCCCTCGGTTAATTTGTAGCCCAGACATCGTTCAGCTAGGAATACCGGGAGCAGAACCGGCCCAATTCCTCCCCTAGGCCAACTGGGCATCCGAGACCTGACCTATTTATAGCCATTTCAAAGCTAATTTCATGCCGGACAATAATATGCATGTTAGCTGACTGTAGACGGTATTCAGGGAGAGGGATACCAATTGAAAACGGTTTCTTGGACTTGGTCATAAACATAGTGACATCCCAGCAACCCTCCTCAGACCTTTAATTGGTCGGATGGCCTCTGTCAACACCCCTTTGATACCAGAGATGAGGGGAATGCCAGGACAGTTTGGCAGCTCTCGTGTACCACCGAGCTCCCGAAGACCTGTCCTGTTATGAGAGCCAAGTTACCGCCATACTCATTGACGGAAATCTGCTGAAACCACAACAAACGTTCTTCATTTTCAACTGCTTTTTAATTTCCCCTCTGTTGTTTTATTGTCTCGGTTTCCTTGTAACACCCTTTTTCTGTAAATATTTTATTTGCACCATTTTGACCTTTTCATTATTAAACCCTCTTTTGAAAAGTGCTGAAGTTGTCTCTAAGGCTTTTATTGCAAAGTAAAAGAATACAGCGCTACTGTATCCGATAAATCTCTGAATATACCTGTGTGTGGTACAGATGTTTGCTTTTCATAAGTCTTGCTAAACTTGGCATGGGCCGATCACCCGTTCATATCTGGTGGCAGTTTGGAGTTTAAAGGGTTAATTGTTGAACTTGAAGCGGAGTGGTTTTTTTTCAGTTTATTAAAAGTCAGCAGCGACTTTTAATAGACACACTCGCCTGTCCCACCTTTCCAGCGATGTGGCTGACTGAAGCCTCGCTCCTCTCCCCCTCCTCTCCGCGGCACCGTCATTGCAACTTTGGGGTGCCCAGCTGTGGCAGCTTGCGGCTTCACAGCCGGGCGCGCACTGCGCATGCGCGAGTCACACTGTGCTCTCCTAGTGGCCAGGTAATCTTCTGGGACCTGTGACGTGTCCCAGAAGATTGCAGAGAGGGAGGGGCCGCCTAGGGGGAGAGGAGGAGTCGCCTCATCGACCAAGCGACGGGAGGAGGAAGTGGGACAGGAAGTACCTGTCAAAACCAGGTACCCCCCCCCCCGAAAAAAAAATTACATGCCAAATGTGGGGGGGCAAGGAGTGCTTAAATTGGAAGTTCCACTTTTGGGTGGAACTCCACTTTAAGGTTGTTTCTCAGTTATTTTTATCAAAAAAAAAAAAAAAAAAAGTTCTTCTTTCCGGCTCTGTAGTGGTTTTGCACAGAACAGCCTGGATCCTTCACTACTCGGGTCCCTCTTCGCCTCTCCTGGCCCCTCCTTCCTGTTGAGTGCCCCCACAGCAAGCAGCTTGCTATGGGGGCACCTAAGCTTCAGCTCCCTGTGTCCATTCAGACACTGAGCTGTGTCTCGGGGCCCCCCCCCCTTTTCTCATTGGGTGACTGACTTTGACAGCATCGGGAGCCAATGGCGCCATGTTGCTGTCTCAGCCAATGAGGAAGGGGAGTCCTGGGCAGCCGAGACATTCTTACAACATGGCTGGATCTAGAGGGGACTCGGGGAGGGTATTAGGGGGGCTGCTACACACAGAAGGCTTTTTATCTTAATGCATAGAATGCACCTTCTGCTTTTACAATCACTTTAACCCAGTGACAATCGCTCTCTGGCTGCCTGCGCCCAGATTATGGTCCCGCGAGCTGGAAAATCTGTGCTGGGTGCACCTGAGGGTGGCAGTGTTGTGTAAGTGACAGCGCAGTGCGTGATTGGCCAGTCCTTTGGTGAGAAGGGCAGGGACCTGATATCTGTGTTTGTCACACTCCACACACCCCCCACCCCCCCCCCTTAAGCCTCGTACACACGATCGGATTTTCTGACTGGAATTGTGTTGGCGGAAAATCCGACCGTTCGTACGCTCCATCAGACAATTGTCGGATTTTCCATGGATAAATGTTGGATGGCAGGCCAGGCTTTCAAATTTTCCGCGGACAGATGTGTCTTGTCGGATTTTCCGAGCGTGTGTACACAAGTCCGTCGGACAAAAGTCCAAAGTACAAACACGCATGCTCGGGAGCAGAAGCGGTCGGTCTTGCGTTCGTAATGGAGAATTAATATTCGTGACGCGGCAAATTCTGAAATCTGGAAATGCAGCGCACAATTCTCTTCTTCTATAATGGGATAATAATGAAGCTGCTTTGCTGCTGATACTGATGGAGTTATGGCAAACGAATGTTCAACTTTTTTTTTTTTTCTTTTTTTTTTTTTCTAGTGATCTCAAGAATAATATTATTATGCTTTGTTTTTCCTTAGTTTTTTTTTACCACCAACACCATGATTATCCCGGAGTTTTTAAGATCAAAGATACAACTACGTTGGTGCCCCTTGTTAATGTTACATTGTATTTTATAAAATGTAACTGCCGACTCCCAAACTGTCATTGGAAGTAAAACACAAACCCGAGTATTATTCTACACAATTTTTTTTTATTGTGCATTAAAAAAAGAAAACAAATAAAATTAGACATGAAATCTGCCAATAGAACTTCACCAAGCAGTGCATTCTATGCATCCAAAAATATAGAAAATATACCAAATCAAATCATTATTATTCAACCAAAAAAATAAAATAAAAGCCTCATGCATGTGTCCTGCTTCTTAATATGGGGGGTCAGCAATGACAAGATTTGGTGAAATCAGGGGTCCGTCGTCCGGAGATAATTCCAAAAATCATCCGGATTATTCTCCTGGAGCTCCCGCAGCAAAGGCATATGACAGAATTGGTCACCATTAATAAAGCAACCAATTTTTGGTCCAAGAAATCCTCCTGTTCCTGGACTGGACTTGGGTCAAAGCAATAACTCCAAGGCCAATAACAAATAACACGTTATCTCCTCCGATTCCGCAACATGTCTGGTTGACGAACGGTCATTCAGAAACAAACTGAAAAGCGCAAATCAACACTCGCCAAACTTCTACTAACACGAAATTAGCAGAAGGAGCCCAAAAAGTGGCGCTAAAGAGCTGAAAAACCACGTAGGACGTCACTACGTTCGTGTTTGTTGGCCGACAATTCCTTTCCGTTTTGTATGCTATACAAGTTCTTGGCCGATGCCCTTCGGACAAAAGTCCGAGGCCTTGTCTGCGGAAAATCCGATCGTGTGTACGAGGCTTTAGTGGTTGGTTCTGGTTTTAGGCCTGCATTCACACATGGATCGGTGGCAGAATCGTCTCAATTCCGCCCTGCAATTTTCAAATGGCTGCAAAACGCGGGACGTGATTGCAATGCCATTGCTTCTAATAGTCACCCAATCGCAAACGCTTGTTGCTCAAAAAGGAACATAAGCTTTTTTTGGTGGGGGGGGGGGGGCGACAGCGCTGCACGTTGTGATTGTAGCGCGATTTACCGCGTGAAAATTGCTGCACAATTGCGGTGCCATTAGAAGTAGTGGCATCGCTTCCTGTGTTTTGCAGCCATTTGAAGTTGCGGGGGGTTCCGCCGGCGATCCTCGTGTGAATGCAGCCCCTATTAGAGCATTATTTGGGTGGGTTTTGGTTTATTTTGTGCCCTTTTCATCTTTCCTTTCCTGCTGCTGCAGAAATTCTTTCCAGATATTTTGATTCCTGTGTACCCCTCAGGGGAAGTGATTGTTTAACCACTTCAGCCCTGGAAGATTTACCCCCTTCATGACCAGGCCATTTTTTTGCGTTACAGCACTGCATTATTTTAGCTGACAATTGCGCGGTCGTGCGACACTGTACCCACTTTTTCCCCACAAATAGAGCTTTCGTTTGGTGGTATTTGATCACCTCTGTGGCTTTTATTTTTTGCACTATAAACAAAAAAAGACTTAATTTTGAAAACTTTTTTTTTTTTTTTTACTTTTTGCTATAAAAAAATCCAATAAACAAATTGAAAAAAAAATGTAATTTCTTCATCAATTTAGGCCAATATGTATTCTGCTACATGTTTATGGTAAATAAAAATCCCAGTAAGCATATATTGATTGGTTTGCGCAAAAGTTATAGCGTCTACAAACTATGGGATATCTTTATTTCCTTTTATTTATTTTTTTTTTTTTTTCTAGTAATGGTGGCGATCAGCGGCTTTTTGGGGACCAGTGACACCAATACAGTGATCAGTGCTGAAAATCTACACTGTCACTGTACTAATGACACTGGCAGGAAAGGGGTTAAACGGGCCTAGTCAATGTTTTCTTAATGTGGGGGAGGTGCTTCTACTAGGGGAAGGCATAGATCTGTGGTCCCTGCTTTGCAGAAATGTAGGATCCATGTCTTTCCTACTGACAGAACGGCGATCTGCCTTGTTTACATTGACTGCCATTTAGCCTCTGTAGCGAATGATCGACGGGTGCCGGTGGACATTGTGTCCACAGTACCTGCCCATTGGCTCCCACTGTGAATAATCACAGCGGTAGCGCGCATTCGTGCTTGCTACCTGGAAATGCTGGATCACGTATACAGTATCTGACAAAAGTAAGTACACCCCCTCAGTGACATCTGTGTAAATCTTTTCTTCTCTCTTTTCATGTGACAACACTGAAGAAATGACACTTGTCTGCAATGTAAAGTAGTGAGTGTACAGCTTGTATAACAGTGTAAATTTACTGTCCCCTCAAAATAACTCAACACACAGCCATTAATGTCTAAACCGCTGGCAACAAAAGTCAGTACACCCCTAAGTGAAAATCTCCAAATTGGTCCCAAAGTGTCAATATTTTGTGTGGCCTCCATTATTTTCCAGCACTGCCTTAACCCTCTTGGGCATGGAGGTCACCAGAGCTTCCCAGGTTGTCACTGGAGTCCTCTTCCCCTCCTCCATGATGACATCACAGAGCTGGTGGATGTTAGAGACCTTGCGCTCCTCCACCTTCCGTTTGAGGATGTCCCACAGATGATCAATAGGGTTTAGGTCTGGAGACATGCTTGGCCAGTCCATCACCTTTACCCTCAGCTTCTTTAGCAAGGCAGTGGTGGTCTTGGAGGTGTGTTTGGGGTGGTTATCATGTTGGAATACTGCCCTGCGGTCCAGTCTCTGAAGGGAGGGGATCATGCTCTGCTTCAGTATGTCACAGTACATGTTGGCATTCATGGTCCCCTCAATGATCTGTAGCCCCCCAGTGCCGGCAGCACTCATGCAGCCCCAGACCATGACACTCCCACCACCATGCTTGACTGTAGACAAGACACACTTGTCTTTGTCCTCCTCACCTGGTTGCCCCCACACACGCTTGTCACCATCTGAACCAAATACGTTTATCTTGTTCTCATCAGACCACAGGACATGGTTCCAGTAATCCATGTCCTTAGTCTGCTTGTCTTCAGCAAACTGTTTGTGGACTTTCTTGTACATCATCTTTAGAAGAGACTTCCTTCTGGGATGACAGCCATGCAGACCAATTTGATGCAGTGTGCGGCGTATGGTCTGAGCACTGACAGGCTGACCCCCCCCACCCCTACAACCTCTGCAGCAATGCTGGCAGCACTCATACGTCTATTTCCCAAAGACAACCTCTGGATATGACGCTGATCACGTGACCTCAACTTCTTTGGTGGACCATGGCGAGGCCTGTTCTGAGTGGAACCTGTCCTGTTATACCGCTGTATGGTCTTGGCCACCGTGCTGCAGATCAGTCTCAGGGTCTTGGCAATTTTCTTATAGCCTAGGCCACTGATGGTGAACCTTGGCACCCCAGATGTTTTGGAACTACATTTCCCATGATACTCAACTACGCTGCAGAGTGGATGAGCATCATGGGAAATGTAGTTCCAAAACATCTGGGGTGCCAAGGTTCACCATTACTGGCCTAGGCCATCTTTATGTAGAGCAACAATTCTTTTTTTTTTTTTAGATCCTCAGAGCGTTCTTTGCCATGAGGTGTCATGTTGTACTTCCAGTGACCAGTATGAGAGAGTGAGAGCGATAACACCAAATTTAACACACCTGCTCCCCATTCACACCTGAGACCTTGTAACACTAACGAGTCACATGACACCGGGGAGGGAAAATGGCTAATTGGGCCCAATTTGGACATTTTCACTTTTGTTGCCAGCGGTTTAGACATTAATGGCTGTGTGTTGAGTTATTTTGAGGGGACAGCAAATTTACACTGTTGGGCCCCTTTCACACGGACGGAACGTATGTCCATTTTTCATCCATCCATTTTCGGATGAAAAACGGACCTACATGTATCCCTATGGGATAGCGGATGAACATCACGGCAGACGGTCTGTTTTCATCTGATCCCCCCCATAGAGGAAAGTGGAGATCTGACCGGTCCGTTTCTACACAGTGTGCAGAGACAGACTGGTCATCTGCCGGCTCAGCGGGGATCAACGGAGCGATCCCCACTGAGCAAGCGGATGTCCAAAAACGGATCCGCACGTGTGAAAGGGCCTTCATACAAGCTGTATTATTATACTATTATTATTGTATCCACCAGTGCTGGGGGTTATTGCATCCGCTGACACCAGTGCTGGGGGGGGGGGGGGGTTATTATGTTATCTACTGACACCAGAGCTGGGGGGGGGGTTATTGTATCTACTGACACCAGAGCTGGGGGGGGGGGGGGGGTGTTATTATTGCATCCGCTGACACCGGAGCTGGGGGGGGTTATTATTTTATCTACTGACACCAGAGCTGGGGGGGGGGGGGTTATTGTATCTACTGACACCAGAGCTGGGGGGGGGGGGGTGTGTTATTATTGCATCCGCTGCCACCGGAGCTGGGGGGGGTTATTATTTTATCTACTGACGCTGGGGGGGGGTATTATTGCATCCGCTGACACTGGAGCTGGGGGGGTTATTATTTTATCTACTGCCACCAGAGCTGGGGGGGGGTTATTATTGCATCCGCTGACACCGGAGCTGGGGGGGGGGGGGGGTTATTATTGTATCTACTGACACCAGAGCTGGGGGGGGGGGTGTATTATACTCCATCTTCAGTGTGCATTGTAATACACTGCAAAAAATGTATCGGGGCGTTGAGATGCAAAAATGCGCTGTATAGTGCGTCCCTCTGGAGAAGTCGGGTGCTGCACGGTCATTCTCTCTTAGAACAGGTCTGGGCACCAACTGCTACTACCACAGTCCCTTCCAAGAGACCCCAACTACAAGGAGTCATTTCCTCCCCATTGAGGCTGTGTCTTTGTACTACTCTACGCTGGAGCTTTAGTCTTTCAGAGCTCCTCCAGACTTCCTCATTGCCGTCCCCCGGCTGAGTGGGTGTTTGGAACTGTTCCCCTTAGAGAGGGCATTTGTTAGAGTGGTCTTTACTGCTTGTATATCCACCAGTGACACCTACCTTAGCAGGAAATTACTAGATAGGTACGTGTGCTCACCTTGGGGGTTCTGCTGACCTGCAGTCGGATTGCTTTTGTAAACCTGTCTGCTCCTCCAACCTGTACTGATAGAGACCCTAATCTGTGGCAGAACAGGTTCGATCTCTCTGCTGCTGGGGTAGACCTCTTATTAATTGTGTATTAGTTCCCTTATGATGGTTGGTTACAGAAAACTCAACTTATGTCCTGCACCTCCATAGAGGAGGGCATTGTACTCTAGGTGAGGGGCTGGAACAATCATATCCTATCCAAAAAGCGGCTAGGTAGACATACATCTTTCCTCTGCACCTCCATGGGAAGCTACAGTGAGATCCTGCCCCAGTGTAAGGTCAACTGAATTCCACCCTTCATCTACTTCTGCAGTAGGAGCCTTCAAAGCCTGACTCTCAGCTCATAGGGCTTGAAGGTGGAGCCCAGCTAAGGCTTGGAAAGCCTTATGTATGAAGTTATGTTCCTACTGCCATAAATACGGACTGGCTATGAACCCCAATAGTTCTCTGGGTAGATTTCCTGAGGTACACAAGGGTGTAGTGCCCCTTTAGGCTCAGAGGCTATACCTTTTCCCTCTTGCTGCTCCCCCTCCACTCTTACCTTCTCTGATCTCCTGGGGTTCCTCTCACTTCTGCATCCTTTACCTCGGCTCATGAGTCAACCTGGATCTGATGCTGTGCCACATCCAGCCACCACTTTTCCCCTCAGGGCAGTTGCTGTCATCAGTCATGGGACCCCTCCTTTCCTGAGCGACCCATCCCCCGCTCTTATCTGTCAATGGGTACCAGGTACATAGGATCTCTCCTAGCCCATCTGTCCCAGAATGACCCCGTTCTCATCAGTCAATGGGCTCATGGGACCCCTCCTTTCCAGAGTGATCCCCTGGCACATGAGACTTCTCCATCCCAGAAGGACCCCCTGTACTCATCTGTCACTGGGCTCATGGGACCCCTCCTTTCCAGAGTGACCCCCCACCGGCACATGAGACTTCTCCATCCCAGAAAGACCCCGGGTTCTCATCCGTTAATGGGTACATGGGACCCCTCCTTTCCAGAGTGACCCCCTGGCACATGAGACTTCTCCATCCCAGAAAGACCCCCTGTAATCATCTGTCACTGGGCTCATGGGACCCCTCCTTTCCAGAGTGACCCCCCACCGGCACATGAGACTTCTCCATCCCAGAAAGACCCCCTGTTCTCATCAGTCAATGGGTACATGGGACCCCTCCTTGCCAGAGTGACCCCCCTCCCCCTATCAGTTAATGGGTACATGGGACCCCTCCTTTCATCACTCAAGGGGTACCAGCTTGGTTTTCTGTCTGGATAAAGAATTGGATCTGCAGTGTTGGTCATTGCATCAAAAAAACATTTTTATATAGATAACCACTTCAGACAGAACACAACGTGTTATAAGAAATTTTAAACTTTTTATTTCAATGAGGAATAGAAAGCCTTGGCTGTACACAGTGCATGGAATGCCGGTACTCCCAACAGACAGCAATATAAAACATACAGTATAAGGCACCAGAACAGAATTGTCCAATCAGAGTACAGCGTTACCCTGTATACACGTACCTCTTATCAGCTGACGTGAAATGTTTGCAGATAAAGCGATCATCTGCTTTGTATGGCCAGAGCTGATAAATATTCATCACAGGTAGGGGGAGGTAAGGCCGTGTACAGATAGGAAATCAGGGGGACTTCTGACACAAGATGGCAAATGACACCGTTTTCAAAAAAATATAAAAGTAATAAAATAAAGCTATCGCCTCTCTTTAAAAATAGTTATAAAAATACAATTGATATTACTCTAGTAACAGCTAGAAAACACCCCGAGCTGCAGTCTGCTGACTGACCACAAGAGTGCGCCCTGAGAGCTTGTAATACTGGAGGTAAAGGTGGCCCATCGGTGCTGCTAGCACTCTATGTTCACTATGGCTCGTCTATACATTGGAAGGGGTGGAGATGAGAACTGTCAGCTACAGACAATGGATTCACAAAGAGGTAAAAACTGGTCTTCCCATCCAGAAGCATGAACACAGGAGGAGGTCCTGCCAGTCCCACCAGGAGTCCAAATGTGAGAGCCTCCTGTCTTCCTGCACCTTGTCCAATACACAGGATACGGGGAGAGACCGCACCAATCCACACAAATCTCCCCTACCATCGCCCCGAGCCCAGGAAATCTCCCCTCCGATCACCCACCCCGAAACATCTCCCCTCCGATCACCCACCCCGAAACATCTCCCCTCCGATCGCCCGCCCCGAGACATTTCCCTCTGATTGCCCACCCCGAGAAATCTCCCCTCCGATTGCCCGCCCCGAGCCAGACAAATCTCCCCTACCATCGCCCGCCCTGAGCCAGACAAATCTCCCCTACCATCGCCCCAAGCCCAGGAAATCTCCCCTCTGATCACCCGCTCAGAGCCCAGGAATTCTCCCCTACCAATCGCCCGCCCCAAGCCAGACAAATCTCCCCTACCATCGCCCGCCCCGAGCCAGACAAATCTCCCCTACCATCGCCCGCCCCGAGCCAGACAAATCTCCCCTACCATCGCCCGCCCCAAGACATTTCCCTCTGATCGCCCACCCCGAGAAATCTCCCCTCCGATCACCCGCCCCGAGCCAGACAAATCTCCCCTACCATCTCCTGCCCCGAGCCCAGGAAATCTCCCCTCCGATCACCCGCCCCGAGCCAGACAAATCTCCCCTACCATCGCCCGCCCCAAGCCAGACAAATCTCCCCTACCATCGCCCGCCCCGAGCCAGACAAATCTCCCCTACCATCGCCCGCCCTGAGCCAGACAAATCTCCCCTACCATCGCCCCGAGCCCAGGAAATCTCCCCTCTGATCACCCGCTCAGAGCCCAGGAAATCTCCCCTACCAATCGCCCGCCCCAAGTCAGACAAATCTCCCCTACCAATCGCCCGCCCCAAGTCAGACAAATCTCCCCTACCAATCGCCCGCCCCAAGCCAGACAAGTCTCCCCTACCATCGCCCGCCCTGAGCCAGACAAATCTCCCCTACCATCGCCCCGAGCCCAGGAAATCTCCCCTCTGATCACCCGCTCAGAGCCCAGGAAATCTCCCCTACCAATCGCCCGCCCCAAGTCAGACAAATCTCCCCTACCAATCGCCCGCCCCAAGCCAGACAAATCTCCCCTACCATCGCCCGCCCCGAGCCAGACAAATCTCCCCTACCATCTCCCGCCCCAAGACATTTCCCTCTGATCGCCCACCCCGAGAAATCTCCCCTCCGATCACCCGCCCCGAGCCAGACAAATCTCCCCTACCATCTCCTGCCCCGAGCCCAGGAAATCTCCCCTACCATCGCCCGCCCCGAGCCAGACAAATCTCCCCTACCATCGCCCGCCCCGAGCCAGACAAATCTCCCCTACCATCGCCCGCCCCGAGCCAGACAAATCTCCCCTACCATCGCCCGCCCCAAGCCCAGGAAATCTCCCCTCCGATCACCCGCCCCGAGCCAGACAAATCTCCCCTACCATCGCCCGCCCCAAGCCCAGGAAATCTCCCCTCCGATCGCCCGCCCCAAGCCAGACAAATCTCCCCTACCATCGCCCGCCCCAAGCCCAGGAAATCTCCCCTCCGATCACCCGCCCCAAGCCAGACAAATCTCCCCTACCATCGCCCGCCCCGAGCCAGACAAATCTCCCCTACCATCGCCCGCCCCGAGCCAGACAAATCTCCCCTACCATCGCCCGCCCCAAGCCCAGGAAATCTCCCCTCCGATCACCCGCCCCGAGCCAGACAAATCTCCCCTACCATCGCCCGCCCCAAGCCCAGGAAATCTCCCCTACCATCGCCCGCCCCGAGCCAGACAAATCTCCCCTACCATCGCCCGCCCCGAGCCCAGGAAATCTCCCCTACCATCTCAATGGCAATGACAGCTCTCCCTTTGACCCCTCCCCCAATGACAGCTCTCCCTTTGACCCCTCCCCCCAATGACAGCTCTCCCTTTGACCCCTCCCCCAATGACAGCTCTCCCTTTGACCCCTCCCCCAATGACAGCTCTCCCATTGACCCCTCCCCCAATGACAGCTCTCCCCCTGACATCTCTCCCATTAACCCCTACCACCCCCCCCCCCCAATGACAGCTCTCCCATTGACCCCTCCCCCAATGACAGCTCTCCCACTAACGGTTCTCCCGTTGACCCCCCCCTCCCCTCAGTGACAGCTCTCCCATTAACCCCTTCCCCCCCCAATGACAGCCCTCCCATTGACAGCTCTCCCATTGAACCCCCCTTCCCCAATGGTAGCTCTCCCATTAACCCCCCTCCCCCAGTGACAGCTCTCCCATTGAAAACACCCCCCCCCATATATGTGGCAGCAGAGCTGTGGGTATTATTCTGTGCTGCCAGATCTGTGTGTGGTAAGTTGGTGTCCTCAGCACTGTGACTGCGCTGTCACAGTTGGGTGCAGGTAGGAAGGGCTCCCAATTACATGATCAGAAGCCCCTCCTACCAGAATTAAGATCCCCTTAAAGGGCATCTCGTGGTAGAAGAAAGGGGGGATGATCTGTGTTCACCCCGCCCTCACTGCTCTGATAGAAGCTGACAGCCGTGGGTACAGAGCCATAACACCGTGTGCGGGGAATCTGGTGTATCTGGACATGGAAGAGCCTCCGGGGGATATTCTGTGTATCTGAACATGGAAGAGCCTCCGGGGGATATTCTGTGTATCTGAACATGGAAGAGCCTCCGGGGGATATTCTGTGTATCTGAACATGGAAGAGCCTCCGGGGGATATTCTGTGTATCTGGACATGGAAGAGCCTCCGGGGGGTATTCTGTGTATCTGGACATGGAAGAGCCTCCGGGGGATATTCTGTGTATCTGAACATGGAAGAGCCTCCGGGGGATATTCTGTGTATCTGGACATGGAAGAGCCTCCGGGGGGTATTTTGTGTATTTGGACATGGAAGAGCCTCCGGGGGGTATTCTGTGTATCTGAACATGGAAGAGCCTCCGGGGGATATTCTGTGTATCTGGACATGGAAGAGCCTCCGGGGGGTATTTTGTGTATTTGGACATGGAAGAGCCTCCGGGGGGTATTCTGTGTATCTGAACATGGAAGAGCCCCCGGGGGGTATTCTGTGTATCTGGACATGGAAGAGCCCCCGGGGGGTATTCTGTGTATCTGGACATGGAAGAGCCTCCGGGGGGTATTTTGTGTATCTGGACATGGAAGAGCCCCCGGGGGGTATTCTGTGTATCTGGACATGGAAGAGCCCCCAGGGGGTATTTTGAATTCTCTCCACCCACTATGCTCCTGGTGATCACTGGGCTCTACTGCTATTCAGCCAATCACGATTGGGGATATCAGATAGTGAGCAGACTGGGGGGCGGGGCCATGGAGCATTAAAGCGTTAATTCACAGTCACCTCGGGATTACCACAGCTGGGGGGAGTCCGGATCTATGACCCCCAGGCTGAATACACCTAACCTTGAGCTTTCATTGTCAGGTGGAGCTGTGCAGATCACAGTGAATGCCATAGAACATTCTAGAAAACCTTTGTGTGCAGCAGAGGCAGGACTGAACAAACCGTTTATCTATCCAGCTTGGAATTGGAAAAAAAAAAAAAAAAATACAGCCAGGAGTGTCTCCACCCAAAAAGCGCAAATACATCTCATATGACTCTTCCCACCATTGCATTCATCATTACACCCACCATTCTCAGGATAAGACCCCCACATCAGCCGGCTAAAACACCAGAACCTTCCAGCTGGGGTATACAAAGGAACATCCAAAATACAGAGTGCCACATGACTGCTCCAGCAGCCAATCAAACACCACTTCCCGGTTTCCAGAGCTTATAGTCACCCTGCGCCGATGGTGCGGGCCCTCGTTGTTGTTGGTGGGCCCCAAACTCACAATCTCCATGTCGAATGTGATGGTGGAACCGGGGGAGACTGGAGGCAGCTGATTGGTCATCTCCTTCCCGTTCACATACACAGCACCTGGAGGAGACACAAGGATAGGTCAGGCCCTTGTTTTAGGGTAGGTGGTTACACAGCATATGTCAATCCCTCATCGGGGGGGTGGGGGGGTGGCACGAGGAGAACGTGGCACTATGTCAGGCTCTCGTCAGGAGGTAAAAGGAGAACGTGGCGCTAGGTCAGGCTCTTGTGGGGGGGGGGGTACGAGAATGTGGCGCTATGTCAAGCTCTTGTGGGCGGGGGGGGTGTATGAGGAGAATGTGACGCTGAGGAGAATGTGGCGCTACGTCAGGCTCTTGAGGGGGGGTACGAGGAGAACGTGGCGCTGTCAGGCTCTTGTGGGGGGGGGTACGAGGAGAACGTGGCGCTGTCAGGCTCTTGTGCGGGGGTACGAGGAGAACGTGGCGCTATGTCAGGCTCTTGTGTGGGGTGTACGAGGAGAACGTGGCGCTACGTCAGACTCTCGGGAGTTGAAAGGAGAATGCGGCACTATGTTAGGCTCTTTTGGGGGGGTATGAGAACGTGGCCCTAGGTCAGGCTATCGTTGGGGGCGGGGGGTAAGAGGACGTGGAGCTAGGTCAGGCTCTTGTGGGGGAGTATGAGAACGTGGCGCTAGGTCAAGCTCTTGTGGGGGGGGGGGGGGTATGAGGAGAATGTGGCGCTATTTCAGGCTCTTGTGGAGGGGGGGTAGTTATGAGGAGAACGTGGCGCTATGTCAGGCTCTTGTGGTGGGGTATGAAGAGAACGTGGCGCTATGTCAGGCTCTTGTGGTGGGGTATGAAGAGAACGTGGCGCTATGTCAGGCTCTTGTGGTGGGGTATGAGGAGAACGTGGCGCTATGTCAGGCTCTTGTGGTGGGGTATGAGGAGAACGTGGCGCTATGTCAGGCTCTTGTGGTGGGGTATGAAGAGAACGTGGCGCTATGTCAGGCTCTTGTGGTGGGGTATGAAGAGAACGTGGCGCTATGTCAGGCTCTTGTGGTGGGGTATGAGGAGAACGTGGCGCTATGTCAGGCTCTTGTGGTGGGGTATGAGGAGAACGTGGCGCTATGTCAGGCTCTTGTGGTGGGGTATGAGGAGAACGTGGCGCTATGTCAGGCTCTTGTGGTGGGGTACGAGGAGAACGTGGCGCTATGTCAGGCTCTTGTGGGGGGGGGGGTATGAGGAGAACGTGGCGCTATGTCAGGCTCTTGTGGGGGGGGGGTATGAGAACGTGGCTCTGTGTCAGGTCCCCGGTAGTGTAATAAAAACGCAGTAAAATTTGGATAGGAAAGGGGAGGGGGAGGGGTGCACACTTACCGCTTGGACTGACACACACGGCCTTGTCTCTCTGCAGCGAGTCACATCCGTCGTTCTTCTCCACACAAACTCCAATACTGTCCCTCTTATCCGGCTGTCCCGTGGTCTCCACCCTGCAGGACATACACCATACTGAAGGAGTAGTCTAGACACTCCACCCTGAGAGCCGGCAAAGGGGCCCATTCACAACCCACTCCACATAACAGTCAGACACACACCAAGGCGGGGTCCTTCTCCAATCCTTTGGGGTACTAGGACATATGTAGCCTTTAATAATTTGGAAATTGGGCCCGGTCCTTCATAAAGGAACACCAGTTTAGAAGTAGCCCTGGGAGCATTTCACCACCCATACATGAGGCATTCAACCAGACCACACAACCCATTACATCCCCACCATACAGAACTCTTCCCCCATTACCGGGGGGGGGCAGTATGTGCAGCGCCTCCCTCTGGTAACGCCAGGAACTGAAGACAGACAATGGTGCAGACTTGCTCTCACCTGAAGGTCAGGGTCTGTCCCGGGAAGTAGGTGGCACTTTTGGAGTAGAGGACGGACTGGCAGGGACTATCATTCCGGAGGGCGATGTTCCTGCGGCTGCTGAGGCTGTAACCTTCCAATCCCGGATTCCACTCTGCCGAGAGATGACAGAATCAAAACAAGCAGCTCCACCCCATGCAGGAAACCCCCGGATCCCCGACACTGCAGGCTTCCCCTGGAGGGCAGGAGGACCACTAATATCCTGTCTTTGTCCCACCAATATGGCTGCTGCTATGCCAACACAAGAATATCTCGCCTTTAAGTGTCAGTTCATACCAGAAGGGGCGGGGCTTACCGTGAGGGATCAGACATGTGTGGCCAATCTGTGGAACGCTCCAAGGACTCCACTCCTGGCGCCCATCCCCCCGAGCACACACACGGAACTGATAATCCACGTTGGGGTCAATCTGTAAGACCATGAATTCACACTCTGGGCCCACGTATGCGTCTTCAAAATGGCCGGAGTTGTGTCGGCGGTATTGAAGCCGGTAATCCTGAACCACAAATTCATCGTCTACCTGAGAGAGAGAAAAAGAAGAGTAATTTCCCTATGAAGGGTGAATATACACGTCGAGGAGAATGAGATACACGGCTCCGTCCTTATCCCGTCATCAGGGAGGATGGAATACACGGCTCCGCCCTTATCCCGCCATCAGGGAGGATGGAATACACGGCTCCACCCTTATCCCGCCATCAGGGAGGATGGAATACACGGCTCCACCCTTATCCCGCCATCAGAGAGGATGGAATACACGGCTCCACCCTTATCCCGCCATCAGGGAGGATGGAATACACGGCTCCACCCTTATCCCATCAGGGAGGATGGAATACACGGCTCCGCCCTTATCCCATCGGGGAGGATGGAATACACGGCTCTGCCCTTATCCCATCGGGGAGGATGGAATACACGGCTCCGCCATTATCCCGCCATCAGGGAGGATGAAATACACGGCTCCGCCCTTATCCCATCAGGGAGGATGAAATACACGGCTCCGCCCCTTATCCCACCATCAGGGAGAATGGCATACATGACTCCGCCCTTATCCCGCCATCAGGGAGGATGGAATACACGGCTCCGCCCTTATCCCATCAGGGAGGATGGAATACACGGCTCCTGCCTTATCCCGCCATCAGGGAGGATGGAATACACGGCTCCGCCCTTATCCCATCAGGGAGGATGAAATACACGGCTCCGCCCCTTATCCTGCCATCAGGGAGGATGAAATACACGGCTCCACCCCTTATCCCGCCATCAGGGAGGATGAAGTACACGGCTCCGCCCCTTATCCCACCATCAGAGAGGATGGAAAACACGGCTCCGCCCTTATCCCGCCATCAGGGAGGATGGAATACACGGCTCCACCCTTATCCTGCATGTTAGGAGTCGGAGTCTGACGTTTTTAATATACTTAGTATGAAGCTCGTTTTAGCACACAGTTTGAAGGGCAGTATGTATTTATCCCATTGCACTGACCTTACACCATTTCACCAGGATCCCTCCGGGCCTCTCAATCAGCTCCTCGATCTGTACCGGAGGTCTGGAGGCCACTGCACCATGACTGAAGATCTGATCTCTGGCCACAGACAAGAGAGTGTCATCCAACTGAGCTGACAGACAGGGAACTTCCACAAGTGATGGCACCTCCGGCAAGCTGAACACAGAGAGAGGACACAGTGATGTCATCATTCTGACCATCCAATCTCTACACTCTACACCTATCATATGTCCCAACTCTACGCCCACCTCCGCCCTGCTACTAGATCACCCCCATAGCCCATAACTCTCCGTCGCAGCCCGTCTGTCCCACCTTCTCACTCTCCGTCGCAGCCCGTCTGTCCCACCTTCTCACTCTCCGTCGCAGCCCGTCTGTCCCACCTTCTCACTCTCCGTCGCAGCCCGTCTGTCCCACCTTCTCACTCTCCGTCGCAGCCCGTCTGTCCCACCTTCTCACTCTCCGTCGCAGCCCGTCTGTCCCACCTTCTCACTCTCCGTCGCAGCCCGTCTGTCCCACCTTCTCACTCTCCGTCGCAGCCCGTCTGTCCCACCTTCTCACTCTCCGTCGCAGCCCGTCTGTCCCACCTTCTCACTCTCCGTCCCAGCCCGTCTGTCCCACCCGTCTGTCCCACCCTCTCACTCTCCGTCACAGCCCGTCTGTCCCACCTTCTCACTCTCCGTCACAGCCCGTCTGTCCCACCCTCTCACTCTCCGTCACAGCCCGTCTGTCCCACCCTCTCACTCTCCGTCACAGCCCGTCTGTCCCACCCTCTCACTCTCCGTCACAGCCCGTCTGTCCCACCCTCTCACTCTCCGTCACAGCCCGTCTGTCCCACCCTCTCACTCTCCGTCACAGCCCGTCTGTCCCACCCTCTCACTCTCCGTCACAGCCCGTCTGTCCCACCTTCTCACTCTCCGTCACAGCCCGTCTGTCCCACCTTTTCACTCTCCGTCACAGCCCGTCTGTCCCACCCTCTCACTCTCCGTCACAGCCCGTCTGTCCCACCCTCTCACTCTCCGTCGCAGCCCGTCTGTCCCACCCTCTCACTCTCCGTCGCAGCCCGTCTGTCCCACCCTCTCACTCTCCGTCGCAGCCCGTCTGTCCCACCCTCTCACTCTCCATCACAGCCCGTCTGTCCCACCTTCTCACTCTCTGTCTGTCCCACCTTCTCACTCTCCGTCACAGCCCGTCTGTCCCACCTTCTCACTCTCCGTCACAGCCCGTCTGTCCCACCTTCTCACTCTCCGTCACAGCCCGTCTGTCCCACCTTCTCACTCTCCGTCACAGCCCGTCTGTCCCACCTTCTCACTCTCCGTCACAGCCCGTCTGTCCCACCTTCTCACTCTCCGTCACAGCCCGTCTGTCCCACCTTCTCACTCTCCGTCACAGCCCGTCTGTTCCACCTTCTCACTCTCCGTCACAGCCCGTCTGTCCCACCTTCTCACTCTCCGTCACAGCCCGTCTGTCCCACCTTCTCACTCTCCGTCACAGCCCGTCTGCCCCACCTTCTCACTCTCCGTCACAGCCCGTCTGTCCCACCTTCTCACTCTCCGTCACAGCCCGTCTGCCCCACCCTCTCACTCTCCGTCGCAGCCCGTCTGTCCCACCCTCTCACTCTCCGTCGCAGCCCGTCTGTCCCACCCTCTCACTCTCCGTCGCAGCCCGTCTGTCCCACCCTCTCACTCTCCGTCGCAGCCCGTCTGTCCCACCCTCTCACTCTCCGTCGCAGCCCGTCTGTCCCACCCTCTCACTCTCCGTCGCAGCCCGTCTGTCCCACCCTCTCACTCTCCGTCACAGCCCGTCTGTCCCACCTTCTCACTCTCCGTCTGTCCCACCTTCTCACTCTCCGTCACAGCCCGTCTGTCCCACCTTCTCACTCTCCGTCACAGCCCGTCTGTCCCACCTTCTCACTCTCCGTCACAGCCCGTCTGTCCCACCTTCTCACTCTCCGTCACAGCCCGTCTGTCCCACCTTCTCACTCTCCGTCACAGCCCGTCTGTCCCACCTTCTCACTCTCCGTCACAGCCCGTCTGTCCCACCTTCTCACTCTCCGTCACAGCCCGTCTGTCCCACCTTCTCACTCTCCGTCACAGCCCGTCTGTTCCACCTTCTCACTCTCCGTCACAACCCGTCTGTCCCACCTTCTCACTCTCCGTCACAACCCGTCTGTCCCACCTTCTCACTCTCCGTCACAGCCCGTCTGTCCTACCTTCTCACTCTCCGTCACAGCCCGTCTGTCCCACCCTCTCACTCTCCGTCACAGCCCGTCTGTCCCACCTTCTCACTCTCCGTCACAGCCCGTCTGTCCCACCTTCTCACTCTCCGTCACAGCCCGTCTGTCCCACCTTCTCACTCTCCGTCTGTCCCACCTTCTCACTCTCCGTCTGTCCCACCCTCTCACTCTCCGTCACAGCCCGTCTGTCCCACCTTCTCACTCTCCGTCACAACCCGTCTGTCCCACCTTCTCACTCTCCGTCACAACCCGTCTGTCCCACCTTCTCACTCTCCGTCACAGCCCGTCTGTCCCACCTTCTCACTCTCCGTCACAGCCCGTCTGTCCCACCTTCTCACTCTCCGTCACAGCCCGTCTGTCCCACCTTCTCACTCTCCGTCACAGCCCGTCTGTCCCACCTTCTCACTCTCCGTCACAGCCCGTCTGTCCCACCTTCTCACTCTCCGTCACAGCCCGTCTGTCCCACCTTCTCACTCTCCGTCACAGCCCGTCTGTCCCACCCTCTCACTCTCCGTCACAGCCCGTCTGTCCCACCCTCTCACTCTCCGTCACAGCCCGTCTGTCCCACCCTCTCACTCTCCGTCACAGCCCGTCTGTCCCACCTTCTCACTCTCTGTCTGTCCCACCTTCTCACTCTCCGTCACAGCCCGTCTGTCCCACCTTCTCACTCTCCGTCACAGCCCGTCTGTCCCACCTTCTCACTCTCCGTCGCAGCCCGTCTGTCCCACCCTCTCACTCTCCGTCGCAGCCCGTCTGTCCCACCCTCTCACTCTCCGTCACAGCCCGTCTGTCCCACCTTCTCACTCTCCGTCACAGCCCGTCTGTCCCACCTTCTCACTCTCCGTCACAGCCCGTCTGTCCCACCTTCTCACTCTCCGTCACAGCCCGTCTGTCCCACCTTCTCACTCTCCGTCACAGCCCGTCTGTCCCACCTTCTCACTCTCCGTCACAGCCCGTCTGTCCCACCTTCTCACTCTCCGTCACAGCCCGTCTGTCCCACCTTCTCACTCTCCGTCACAGCCCGTCTGTCCCACCTTCTCACTCTCCGTCACAGCCCGTCTGTCCCACCTTCTCACTCTCCGTCACAGCCCGTCTGTCCCACCTTCTCACTCTCCGTCACAGCCCGTCTGTCCCACCTTCTCACTCTCCGTCACAGCCCGTCTGTCCCACCTTCTCACTCTCCGTCACAGCCCGTCTGTCCCACCTTCTCACTCTCCGTCACAGCCCGTCTGTCCCACCTTCTCACTCTCCGTCACAGCCCGTCTGTCCCACCTTCTCACTCTCCGTCACAGCCCGTCTGTCCTACCTTCTCACTCTCCGTCACAGCCCGTCTGTCCCACCCTCTCACTCTCCGTCACAGCCCGTCTGTCCCACCTTCTCACTCTCCGTCACAGCACGTCTGTCCCACCCTCTCACTCTCCGTCACAGCCCGTCTGTCCCACCTTCTCACTCTCCGTCACAGCCCGTCTGTCCCACCCTCTCACTCTCCGTCACAGCCCGTCTGTCCCACCTTCTCACTCTCCGTCACAGCCCGTCTGTCCCACCTTCTCACTCTCCGTCACAGCCCGTCTGTCCCACCTTCTCACTCTCCGTCACAGCCCGTCTGTCCCACCTTCTCACTCTCTGTCTGTCCCACCTTCTCACTCTCCGTCACAGCCCGTCTGTCCCACCTTCTCACTCTCCGTCACAGCCCGTCTGTCCCACCTTCTCACTCTCCGTCTGTCCCACCTTCTCACTCTCCGTCTGTCCCACCTTCTCACTCTCTGTCTGTCCCACCTTCTCACTCTCCGTCACAGCACGTCTGTCCCACCTTCTCACTCTCCGTCACAGCCCGTCTGTCCCACCCTCTCACTCTCCGTCACAGCCCGTCTGTCCCACCTTCTCACTCTCTGTCTGTCCCACCTTCTCACTCTCTGTCTGTCCCACCTTCTCACTCTCTGTCTGTCCCACCTTCTCACTCTCTGTCTGTCCCACCTTCTCACTCTCTGTCTGTCCCACCTTCTCACTCTCTGTCTGTCCCACCTTCTCACTCTCTGTCTGTCCCACCTTCTCACTCTCTGTCTGTCCCACCTTCTCACTCTCCGTCACAGCCCGTCTGCCTCACCTTCAGTCATAGCCCGTCTCTCCCACACTCCCACAATCCTGAACATAGACATTCCACACATCTAAGCTTCTGAAACATTCTCCATCATAGTCCATGTGTTGCACTGCTGCCATCACTCATTGCCAAAGCCCAACATGTCCCATCCACAGTTCCAACAGACTTCACACCGCACCAGGCTAACCTGAGAGAACCTCGGCCTCTGTGCTGCAGGTCCCAACCCAACATCCTCAGCGTCTCACCTGTCCAGCTGGATGTGAAAAGCCTTGTTGGTGAAATGACACAAGTTCTGATGGTCCTTCCCAGTTTTGTCCGACACAACGACTTCACCTGAAAAAAGGGGAAAATTTCAAGTCAGCATTGTACAGAGGGGCACACGATCAAAGTTACATGCACCCCATAATAATGGCCCCTACCAAACATTGCACCCCCTTATACTGCCCCTGTGCACAATGCACCTGATGATAGTCTCCCCTGGACAATGCACCCAATAATATAGCCTCCCTTGGACAATGCATCCCATAAAAATGGCCCTACTAAACACTGTACCCCCTTATATTGTCCCTGTGCACAATGCATCTCCATGATACTCTCCCCTGGATAATGCCCCCCTTATATAAGCCACCTTCTCGGAGTAGGTCCTCGGCTGTGCTGACCCCGTGCTCCAGCAGCTTCTGACAGTCATCGAGCGGTTTAATATTCTCGTGTTCAACGGTGTCCACTTGTTGCAGGAGAATGGCCAGCCTCTCATCCAGCATCTTGGACACGGCGTTCTTCATGTCCTGGAAATGTTGGCGCAGCGTCTCCCGGGTCTGAGCCGCGCTCTCCTTGATCTAGATAAAAGACAATAAAAAGACAATGGTAGATATCCACCAATCAGATCCCATAGATCGCCGATCGGTCACCTTCTTCTGTATATGAGGATCAAACCTCCCGTATACACTGGGTATGTATACTGTATATGAAGATCACACCTCCCCAATACACCGGGACCGCAGGGCAGTATTCCAACATGATAACCACCCCAAACACACCTCCAAGACCACCACTGCCTTGCTAAAGAAGCTGAGGGTAAAGGTGATGGACTGGCCAAGCATGTCTCCAGACCTAAACCCTATTGATCATCTGTGGGACATCCTCAAACGGAAGGTGGAGGAGCGCAAGGTCTCTAACATCCACCAGCTCTGTGATGTCATCATGGAGGAGTGGAAGAGGACTCCAGTGACAACCTGTGAAGCTCTGGTGACCTCCATGTCCAAGAGGGTTAAGGCAGTGCTGGAAAATAATGGTGGCCACACAAAATATTGACACTTTGGGCCCAATTTGGAGATTTTCACTTAGGGGTGTACTGACTTTTGTTGCCAGCGGTTTAGACATTAATGGCTGTGTGTTGAGTTATTTTGAGGGGACAGTAAATTTACACTGTTATACAAGCTGTACACTCACTACTTTACATTGTAGACAAGTGTCATTTCTTCAGTGTTGTCACATGAAAAGAGAGAAGAAAAGATTTACACACATGTGAGGAGTGTACTTACTTTTGTCACATAATGTGTGTGTATATATGTATGTATGAGGTAGGTGATTGGTGTATGAGTAGAGAGGAAGCTTCGGTGCCGAGCTGCACACAGGAAATGAAGCTGAGGTTGGGGTAAGCGGAGTTTCCTGCCCTTGGGGGGGGGAGGGGGTGCTGCATGTAAAAGGAGGAAGCAGACAGGGCAGGCAGGCGTTGCACAGAAGAGGACCTGTCATCAGTCCCAGGATCAAATCTACACAACTAAACTGCCTCCCCTCCCCCTCACTGCCATGTTAGAGGAGGAGCCAGCAGAGTGACGCCGTGAGCCTGTTCTCCTGAAGGGAATCCCTCCAATCACAGATAAGAGTGGCCCGGCCAGCAGGGGGCCACCCTTTTGACTTCTACAAGGGGGTGGGGTGGTGGGTCACCAGTAGCCAGCAGATATAGGGGGAAGGAGGACATGAGAGGAGCCGCTGTGACATCACACCCTGCACCGCCTCTACCACTGTGCCAGACTAGTCTGCTGGAATCTGATTGGTGGTTGGGGGGACAGCATCATACATGAGGAAGCCGGTGATATCCTGGAGGGGGCAGCACTGTGACCCACCAAAGAGACCGGGAACCCATCACAGCGCTACACCCTCCCCCCCAACATCCGGGCCACCACACTCTCTGGTGATGATGTCAGTGGGGTGCAGTCTCTCTGGTGATGTCACTCTCTGGTGATGATGTCAGTGGGGTGCAGTCTCTCTGGTGATGTCACTCTCTGGTGATGATGTCAGTGGGGTGCAGTCTCTCTGGTGATGTCACTCTCTGGTGATGATGTCAGTGGGGTCCAGTCTCTCTGGTGATGTCACTCTCTGGTGATGATGTCAGTGGGGTGTAGTCTCTCTGGTGATGATGTCAGTGGGGTGCAGTCTCTCTGGTGATGATGTCAGTGGGGTGCAGTCTCTCCGATGATGTCAGTGGGGTGCAGTCTCTCTGGTGATGATGTCAGTGGGGTGCAGTCTCTCTGGTGATGTCACTCTCTGGTGATGATGTCAGTGGGGTGCAGTCTCTCTGGTGATGATGTCAGTGGGGTGCAGTCTCTCTGGTGATGTCACTCTCTGGTGATGATGTCAGTGGGGTGCAGTCTCTCTGGTGATGTCACTCTCTGGTGATGATGTCAGTGGAGTGCAGTCTCTCTGGTGATGTCACTCTCTGGTGATGATGTCAGTGGGGTGCAGTCTCTCTGGTGATGTCACTCTCTGGTGATGATGTCAGTGGGGTGCAGTCTCTCCGATGATGTCAGTGGGGTGCAGTCTCTCTGGTGATGATGTCAGTGGGGTGCAGTCTCTCTGGTGATGATGTCAGTGGGGTGCAGTCTCTCTGGTGATGATGTCAGTGGGGTGCAGTCTCTCTGGTGATGATGTCAGTGGGGTCCAGTCTCTCTGGTGATGATGTCAGTGGGGTCCAGTCTCTCTGGTGATGATGTCAGTGGGGTCCAGTCTCTCTGGTGATGATGTCAGTGGGGTGCAGTCTCTTTGGTGATGATGTCAGTGGGGTGCAGTCTCTCTGGTGATGATGTCAGTGGGGTGCAGTCTCTGTGATGAGGTCACTCTCTGGTGATGATGTCAGTGGGGTGCAGTCTCTCTGGTGATGTCACTCTCTGGTGATGATGTCAGTGGGGTGCAGTCTCTCTGGTGATGATGTCAGTGGGGTGCAGTCTCTCTGGTGATGATGTCAGTGGGGTGCAGTCTCTCTGGTGATGTCACTCTCTGGTGATGATGTCAGTGGGGTGCAGTCTCTCTGGTGATGATGTCAGTGGGGTCCAGTCTCTCTGGTGATGTCACTCTCTGGTGATGATGTCAGTGGGGTGTAGTCTCTCTGGTGATGATGTCAGTGGGGTGCAGTCTCTCTGGTGATGATGTCAGTGGGGTGCAGTCTCTCTGGTGATGATGTCAGTGGGGTGCAGTCTCTCTGGTGATGATGTCAGTGGGGTGCAGTCTCTCTGGTGATGATGTCAGTGGGGTGCAGTCTCTCTGGTGATGATGTCAGTGGGGTGCAGTCTCTCTGGTGATGATGTCAGTGGGGTGCAGTCTCTCTGGTGATGATGTCAGTGGGGTGCAGTCTCTCTGGTGATGATGTCAGTGGGGTCCAGTCTCTCTGGTGATGATGTCAGTGGGGTCCAGTCTCTCTGGTGATGATGTCAGTGGGGTCCAGTCTCTCTGGCGATGATGTCAGTGGGGTGCAGTCTCTCTGGTGATGATGTCAGTGGGGTGCAGTCTCTCTGGTGATGATGTCAGTGGGGTCCAGTCTCTCTGGTGATGATGTCAGTGGGGTGCAATCTCTCTGGTGATGATGTCAGTGGGGTGCAGTCTCTTTGGTGATGATGTCAGTGGGGTGCAGTCTCTCTGGTGATGTCAGTGGGGTGCAGTCTCTCCGATGATGTCACTCTCTGGTGATGATGTCAGTGGGGTGCAGTCTCTGTGATGAGGTCACTCTCTGGTGATGATGTCAGTGGGGTGCAGTCTCTCCGATTATGTCACTCTCTGGTGATGATGTCAGTGGGGTGCAGTCTCTCTGGTGATGTCAGTGGGGTGCAGTCTCTCCGATGATGTCACTCTCTGGTGATGATGTCAGTGGGGTGCAGTCTCTCTGGTGATGTCACTCTCTGGTGATGATGTCAGTGGGGTGCAGTCTCTCTGGTGATGTCACTCTCTGGTGATGATGTCAGTGGGGTGCAGTCTCTCTGGTGATGATGTCAGTGGGGTGCAGTCTCTCCGATGATGTCACTCTCTGGTGATGATGTCAGTGGGGTGCAGTCTCTCCGATGAGGTCACTCTCTGGTGATGATGTCAGTGGGGTGCAGTCTCTCTGGTGATGATGTCAGTGGGGTGCAGTCTCTCTGGTGATGATGTCAGTGGGGTGCAGTCTCTCTGGTGATGATGTCAGTGGGGTGCAGTCTCTCTGGTGATGATGTCAGTGGGGTGCAGTCTCTCTGGTGATGTCACTCTCTGGTGATGATGTCAGTGGGGTGCAGTCTCTCTGGTGATGATGTCAGTGGGGTGCAGTCTCTCTGGTGATGTCACTCTCTGGTGATGATGTCAGTGGGGTGTAGTCTCTCTGGTGATGATGTCAGTGGGGTCCAGTCTCTCTGGTGATGATGTCAGTGGGGTCCAGTCTCTCTGGTGATGATGTCAGTGGGGTCCAGTCTCTCTGGTGATGATGTCAGTGGGGTCCAGTCTCTCTGGTGATGTCACTCTCTGGTGATGATGTCAGTGGGGTGCAGTCTCTCTGGTGATGATGTCAGTGGGGTGCAGTCTCTCTGGTGATGTCACTCTCTGGTGATGATGTCAGTGGGGTGCAGTCTCTCTGGTGATGATGTCAGTGGGGTGCAGTCTCTCTGGTGATGTCACTCTCTGGTGATGATGTCAGTGGGGTGCAGTCTCTCTGGTGATGTCACTCTCTGGTGATGATGTCAGTGGGGTGCAGTCTCTCTGGTGATGTCACTCTCTGGTGATGATGTCAGTGGGGTGCAGTCTCTCTGGTGATGATGTCAGTGGGGTGCAGTCTCTCTGGTGATGATGTCAGTGGGGTGCAGTCTCTCTGGTGATGATGTCAGTGGGGTGCAGTCTCTCTGGTGATGTCACTCTCTGGTGATGATGTCAGTGGGGTGCAGTCTCTCTGGTGATGATGTCAGTGGGGTCCAGTCTCTCTGGTGATGATGTCAGTGGGGTCCAGTCTCTCTGGTGATGATTTTTTTTTTAGCACTTTTATGCTTTCATAATGAATGTAAACATCCTTTGTGACAGTAATAGACAGTGACGGGTCCTCTTTATGGAGAGATCTATTAGACCCCAGATGTCTCTTCCACCCTTACAAGCCTCTGACCACATCAAGATCGCTGAGATCAGATCCTTTACCAATTTAAAAACGGCGCTCTTTACATCCAGGGGAACTGGAAGTGATGAAATTGCTTGTTGCTTCCTTTACCATAGAGATGATTGGGGACCTTCTCCTCCTCAATGAGCTCTATGGTCAGCTGGTGAGATGGGAAGGATGAAGTGTTAGAGGCACATGTGATGGAATAAAGCCCCCGCCACTGGAGGAGCCCCCACCCAGCTGCAAGAGCCCCCACCCCACTTGGGGAGCCCCACCACTGGAAGAGCCCCCACCACTGGAGGAGTGCCCGCCACTGGAGGAACCACGGAAAAGTAATAGAGAGGAAATCTTCCAATGGGGACACTAGTTCTGGTGACACCCCTGGGCTTCCCTTTATTTTCAGGGATTTCCTTTCACTCCCTGTTTGGCTATGGGACAGGAAGTGAAGGAAAATCTCCCCAATGGGGCCACAGATGGAGAAATAAAATGTGACAGGGGGGTATAACCCAACCCTCCCCCCAATACATCCAACATGGGAAAATGTTCTACCTTATTATTCTACACTATAGGGGGGAGGGGGGCTCTTATCTTTCCTTCTGGGATTATAAGTCAGTGGGGGTGGGGACCCTGGCGATGACGTCATGGGGTGGGGACCCCCGCGATGACGTCATGGGGTGGGGGTGATGACGTCATGGGGTGGGGGTGATGACGTCATGGGGTGGGGGTGATGACGTCATGGGGTGGGGGTGATGACGTCATGGGGTGGGGGTGATGACGTCATGGGGTGGGGGTGGTCATGGTATAGAGGTGATGATGTCATGGGGTGGAGGTGATGATGTCATGGGGTGGGGGTGATGATGTCATGGGGTGGGGGTGATGATGTCATGGGGTGGGGGTGATGACGTCATGGGGTGGAGGTGATGACGTCATGGGGTGGAGGTGATGACGTCATGGGGTGGAGGTGATGACGTCATGGGGGTGGAGGTGATGACGTCATGGGGGTGGAGGTGATGACGTCATGGGGTGGGGGTGATGATGTCATGGGGTGGGGGTGATGATGTCATGGGGTGGAGGTGATGATGTCATGGGGTGGAGACCCCGGTGATGACGTCATGGGATGGAGGTGATGACGTCATGGGGTGGAGGTGATGACGTCATGGGGTGGAGGTGATGACGTCATGGGGTGGAGACCCCGGTGATGACGTCATGGGGTGGGGGTGATGACGTCATGGGGTGGGGGTGATTACGTCATGGGGTGGGGGTGATGACGTCATGGGGTGGGGGTGATGACGTCATGGGGTGGAGACCCTGGTGATGATGTCAAGGGGTGGAGGTGATGACGTCATGGGGTGGGGGTGATGACGTCATGGGGTGGGGGTGATGACGTCATGGGGTGGGGGTGATGACGTCATGGGGTGGAGACCCTGGTGATGATGTCATGGGGTGGAGGTGATGACGTCATGGGGTGGGGGTGATGATGTCATGGGGTGGAGACCCTGGTGATGACGTCATGGGGTGGAGGTGATGACGTCATGGGGTGGGGGTGATGACGTCATGGGGTGGGGACCCCGGTGATGACGTCATGGGGTGGAGGTGATGACATCATGGGGTGGGGGTGATGATGTCATGGGGTGGGGGTGATGATGTCATGGGGTGGAGACCCTGGTGATGACGTCATGGGGTGGAGGTGATGACGTCATGGGGTGGAGACCCTGGTGATGATGTCATGGGGTGGAGGTGATGACGTCATGGGGTGGGGGTGATGATGTCATGGGGTGGAGACCCTGGTGATGACGTCATGGGGTGGAGGTGATGACGTCATGGGGTGGAGGTGATGACGTCATGGGGTGGAGACCCTGGTGATGATGTCAAGGGGTGGAGGTGATGACGTCATGGGGTGGGGGTGATGATGTCATGGGGTGGGGGTGATGATGTCATGGGGTGGAGACCCTGGTGATGACGTCATGGGGTGGAGGTGATGACGTCATGGGGTGGAGGTGATGACGTCATGGGGTGGAGACCCCGGTGATGACGTCATGGGGTGGAGGTGATGACGTCATGGGGTGGAGGTGATGACGTCATGGGGTGGAGGTGATGATGTCATGGGGTGGAGACCCCGGTGATGACGTCATGGGGTGGAGGTGATGACGTCATGGGGTGGGGGTGATGATGTCATGGGGTGGGGGTGATGATGTCATGGGGTGGAGACCCTGGTGATGACGTCATGGGGTGGAGGTGATGACGTCATGGGGTGGAGACCCTGGTGATGATGTCATGGGGTGGGGGTGATGATGTCATGGGGTGGAGACCCTGGTGATGACGTCATGGGGTGGAGGTGATGACGTCATGGGGTGGAGGTGATGACGTCATGGGGTGGAGGTGATGACGTCATGGGGTGGAGGTGATGACGTCATGGGGTGGAGGTGATGACGTCATGGGGTGGAGGTGATGACGTCATGGGGTGGAGGTGATGACGTCATGGGGTGGAGATCCTGGTGATGATGTCATGGGGTGGAGGTGATGACGTCATGGGGTGGAGGTGATGACGTCATGGGGTGGAGGTGATGACGTCATGGGGTGGAGGTGATGATGTCATGGGGGGGAGATCCTGGTGATGACGTCATGGGGTGGAGGTGATGACGTCATGGGGTGGAGGTGATGACGTCATGGGGTGGAGGTGATGACGTCATGGGGTGGAGGTGATGACGTCATGGGGGGGAGATCCTGGTGATGATGTCATGGGGTGGAGGTGATGACGTCATGGGGTGGAGGTGATGACGTCATGGGGTGGAGGTGATGACGTCATGGGGTGGAGGTGATGACGTCATGGGGTGGAGGTGATGACGTCATGGGGGGGAGATCCTGGTGATGATGTCATGGGGTGGAGGTGATGATGTCATGGGGTGGAGGTGATGACGTCATGGGGTGGAGGTGATGACGTCATGGGGTGGAGGTGATGACGTCATGGGGTGGAGGTGATGACGTCATGGGGTGGAGGTCCTGGTGATGATGTCATGGGGTGGAGGTGATGACGTCATGGGGTGGGGGTGATGATGTCATGGGGGGGAGATCCTGGTGATGACGTCATGGGGTGGAGATCCTGGTGATGACGTCATGGGGTGGAGGTGATGACGTCATGGGGTGGGGGTGATGACGTCATGGGGTGGAGATCCTGGTGATGATGTCATGGGGTGGAGGTGATGACGTCATGGGGTGGAGGTGATGATGTCATGGGGGGGAGATCCTGGTGATGATGTCATGGGGTGGAGGTGATGACGTCATGGGGTGGAGGTGATGACGTCATGGGGTGGGGGTGATGATGTCATGGGGTGGAGATCCTGGTGATGATGTCTTGGGGTGGAGGTGATGATGTCATGGGGGGGAGATCCTGGTGATGATGTCATGGGGTGGAGGTGATGATGTCATGGGGTGGAGGTGATGTCATTGGGTGATGATGTCATGGGGTGGAGACCCTGGTGATGACGTCATGGGGTGGAGGTGATGATGTCATGGGGTGGAGGTGATGTCATTGGGTGATGATGTCATGGGGTGGAGACCCTGGTGATGACGTCATGTGGTGGAGGTGATGATGTCATGGGGTGGAGGTGATGATGTCATGGGGTGGAGATCCTGGTGATGATGTCATGGGGTGGAGGTGATGTTATGGGGTGGAGGTGATGATGTCATGGGGTGGTGGTGATGTCATGGAAAGATGGTGATGATGTCATGGGGTGGAGGTGATGATGTCATGGGGTGGAGATCCTGGTGATGATGTCATAGGGTGGGGGTGATGATGTCATAGGGTGGAGGTGATGTCATGGGGTGGAGATCCTGGTGATGATGTCATAGGGTGGGGGTGATGATGTCATAGGGTGGGGGTGATGATGTCATGGGGTGGGGGTGATTATGTCATAGGGTGAGGGTGATGTTATGGGGTGGGGGTGATGATGTCATAGGGTGGAGATCCTGGTGATGATGTCATGGGGTGGAGGTGATGTCATGGGGTGGGGGTGATGATGTCATGGGGTGGAGGTGATGTCATGGGGTGATGATGTCATGGGGTGATGATGTCATGGGGTGATGATGTCATGGGGTGGAGGTGATGTCATGGGGTGGAGGTGATGACGTCATGGGGTGGAGGTGATGACGTCATGGGGTGGAGATCCTGGTGATGATGTCATAGGGTGGGGGTGATGATGTCATGGGGTGGGGGTGATGATGTCATAGGGTGAGGGTGATGTTATGGGGTGGGGGTGATGTTATGGGGTGGGGGTGATGATGTCATAGGGTGGAGATCCTGGTGATGATGTCATGGGGTGGAGGTGATGTCATGGGGTGGGGGTGATGATGTCATGGGGTGGAGGTGATGTTATGGGGTGGGGGTGATGTCATGGAAAGATGGTGATGATGTCATGGGGTGGAGGTGATGATGTCATGGGGTGGAGGTGATGTCATGGGGTGGAGGTGATGTCATGGGGTGGAGGTGATGTCATGGGGTGGGGGTGATGATGTCATAGGGTGAGGGTGATGTTATGGGGTGGGGGTGATGTTATGGGGTGGGGGTGATGATGTCATAGGGTGGAGATCCTGGTGATGATGTCATGGGGTGGAGGTGATGTCATGGGGTGGGGGTGATGATGTCATGGGGTGGAGGTGATGTTATGGGGTGGGGGTGATGTCATGGAAAGATGGTGATGATGTCATGGGGTGGAGGTGATGATGTCATGGGGTGGAGGTGATGTCATGGGGTGGAGGTGATGTCATGGGGTGGAGGTGATGTCATGGGGTGGGGGTGATGATGTCATAGGGTGGGGGTGATGATGTCATAGGGTGGGGGTGATGATGTCATAGGGTGGGGGTGATGATGTCATGGGGTGGAGGTGATGATGTCATGGGGTGGAGATCCTGGTGATGATGTCATGGGGTGGAGGTGATGTTATGGGGTGGAGGTGATGATGTCATGGGGTGGAGGTGATGTTATGGGGTGGGGGTGATGTCATGGAAAGATGGTGATGATGTCATGGGGTGGAGGTGATGATGTCATGGGGTGGAGGTGATGTTATGGGGTGGGGGTGATGTCATGGAAAGATGGTGATGATGTCATGGGGTGGAGGTGATGATGTCATGGGGTGGAGGTGATGATGTCATGGGGTGATGATGTCATAGGGTGGGGGTGATGATGTCATGGGGTGGGGGTGATGATGTCATGGGGTGGGGGTGATGTTATGGGATGGAGGTGATGACGTCTCTCTCACCTGGTCCCGGGCCTGGCTCAGCCCCCTCAGGCGGTGTTGGAGTTCTCTCCGGTAGGTGATCGCGGCCTCTATACTCTCTCTGGCCTCTTCTATCAGACGCTCCACCTCGGCCTCCTCCATCTCCGCTCTATGGAAGGGACCGGCCCGACTACAACTCCCGGCATCCCCTGCGGCCCCGCCTACGAATCCCGGCATCCCCTGCGGCCCCGCCTACCAATCCCGACATCCCCTGCTGCCCCGCCTACCAATTCCGGCATCCCCGGGCCCGCCCACCCGGCTAAACTACAACTCCCGGCATCCCCTGCGGCCCCGGATGATGTGCGCTGTGTATCCGAGGCGACAGCTTCCATCGTACACCAATCACACCGCCCCCCCATTAACCTCTTCCTGCCCTCTACTGACATTCCCCGCCCACCGAGAGAGATCCTTTCCTCATGTGGCCTACCAATCGCAAGATTTAGACAGACACGCCCACCAAGCTTTTGAAGAAAGCTCCGCCCACTGAGAGAGTGAGAAGTGAGCAGTACAGCGCCCTCTATACTCCGAGATTATACTACATCTATATACCAATCTATATACTCATATATATACCTGCTGTATACTAATCTATATACTCACATATATATATATACCTGCTGTATACTAATCTATATACTCACACATATATATACCTGCTGTATACTAATCTATATACTCACATATATATATATATATACCTGCTGTATACTAATCTATATACTCATATATACCTGCTGTATACTAATCTATATACTCATATATACCTGCTGTATACTAATCTATATACTCATATATACCTGCTGTATACTAATCTATATACTCATATATATACCTGCTGTATACTAATCTATATACTCACATATATATATATACCTGCTGTATACTAATCTATATACTAATATATACCTGCTGTATACTAATCTATATACTCATATATACCTGCTGTATACTAATCTATATACTCATATATACCTGCTGTATACTAATCTATATACTCATATATACCTGCTGTATACTAATCTATATACTCATATATACCTGCTGTATACTAATCTATATACTCATATATACCTGCTGTATACTAATCTATATACTCATATATATACCTGCTGTATACTAATCTATATACTCTCATATATATACCTGCTGTATACTAATCTATATACTCACACATATATATATATATATATATATACCTGCTGTATACTAATCTATATACTCATATATACCTGCTGTATACTAATCTATATACTCATATATATACCTGAATGATCCAAAACGCCAACAGACGTCCCTCTACTCCCCGGAGGAGGATGAACTCTTCTTTCCAATCTGGACGTGGTGAGGAATAAAGACACCTGGAGATGGATGATCTCATTATCCTTGGAGGAGGCAGAATTCACACAGAAATCACACCCGCTGCATTCCCCGGATACCCGGAACCAAGACTGGGCACTGCGTGACCAAGATACGGGACATCTTCCAGGCTCCACGGCCCAAAAACCCAACTTATTATCAATGGGAGGGGAAAATCCACCTCTGACCACCATCAGAAGTTCTCCTCCATCCCCGGACCCTGGTGACCTGAGACTTGTTGAGCAGATCCACCATTCAGCACTAACAATGTCAGGGAATGCCAGCAGAGGTCCCTCTACTCCCAGGAGTTGGAGAATCTCTTCATACCTGAATTTGGATGTCTTCTGGAAATGGATGGGCTCATTATCCTAGAAGGAGGATAAAAAAGACACAGAATTCACACAGAAAACGGACCAAGTGGAGTCCTCGAATAGCCAGAACTAAGAGGGGGTACTGGGTGAGAACCATGATGTCAAAGTGGAGTCCCCAATGAACCAGAACCAGGACAGGGCACTAAGTGAGAACAATGATAACCAAGCCACTGCAGAACTTCAAGGATGAATCAAAAGCCGCATGGCCCAAAAACTCAACATATCATCAATGAGAGAGGAAAATCCACCTTTGAGCACAATCAGAGATACTCCTCCACCCTTGGATCCTGTTGACCCAAGCTTTGTTGAGCAGATCCACAGTTTGGTACCACCAATGACAGGGAATGCCAACAGAGGTCCCTCTTCTCCCAGGAGTATCTCTAAATACCTGAATTTGGATGTCTTATGGAGATGGATGGGCTCATCTTCCTACAAGGAGGAGAAAAAAGAATTCACAAAGAAAATGGATTCCCCAAATAACCAGAACCAAGAGGTGGCACTGGGTGAGAACCGTGATGCCAAAGTGGAGTCCCCAAATAACCAGGTGATGTGAAGTGGGGCAGAGGACACAACTGTGGGGGTGGGGTGGAGTGATGTGAAGTGGGGCAGAGGACACAACTCTGGGGGAGGGGTGAGTTATGTGAAGTGGGGCAGAGGACACAACTCTGGGGGAGGGGTGGAGTTATGTGAAGTGGGGCAGAGGATACTACTGTGGGATAGGGGGAGGGGTGGAGTGATGTGAAGTGGGGCAGAGGACACAACTGTGGGGGAGGGTTGGAGTGATGTGAAGTGGGGCAGAGGACACAACTCTGGGGGAGGGGTGGGGTGATGTGAAGTGGGGCAGAAGATACTACTGTTGGATAGGGGGAGGGGTGGAGTGATGTGAAGTGGGGCAGAGGACACAACTGTGGGGGAGGGTTGTAGTGATGTGAAGTGGGGCAGAGGACACAACTCTGGGGGAGGGGTGGAGTGATGTGAAGTGGGGCAGAGGACACAACTCTGGGGGAGGGGTGGAGTGATGTGAAGTGGGGCAGAGGACACAACTGTGGGGGGTGGGGTGGAGTGATGTGAAGTGGGGCAGAGGATACAACTCTGGGGGAGGGGTGGAGTGATGTGAAGTGGGGCAGAAATTACTACCGTGGGGGTCATGTGAAGGGGAGCAGAAGACACTACTGTGTAAAACTATGTGTTCTTCATGCCATCTTTTTATTGGGGGATTAATAGTTATTTTTGCTGTAGTGAGTGGAGCAGTGATC
Source organism: Aquarana catesbeiana (assembly GCF_042186555.1). Lineage (NCBI taxonomy): Eukaryota > Metazoa > Chordata > Amphibia > Anura > Ranidae > Aquarana > Aquarana catesbeiana. The sequence continues at coordinate 1,793,740 of NC_133335.1, read as the reverse complement.
TATTGGTTTTGTCTGCTCAGGGTTTCCTAAGCTGGGTGTTTGATTCCTCCCACCTGCTGTTGGAAGAAGTTTCCAGAATATAGGGCTGGGAGATTCAAATAACCAGTATGAATATGTATCGTGCCCCAGCAAATCCCTTTAAGGAGGTGCCCAGAAGGTGGCTGGGAAGGGGATAAATGTTTGGGAGGCCATTCCAAAGTGTTCGTTCCTCTCCAGGAAAGGTTTCAGTCCTCCTGGGGCTGCTGCTCCTGGGAGATAAGCTACTGAGACAAGGAACTGCAGTTTGGGCCTCAGCAGGAGCTGGGTTGGGGGCCTGGAGAAGACTGCCGGTGGATTATTTGCTGGAGGGCACAGTACTGAAATCCTGGTCTGGAGAAGGATCTCTTGTCTCCCACACTGAGGACCTACCTGTGGATGCTGGGTGGCAGACACTGTGAGTGAAGATCTTGTTGTGGATTGTTAGGTGTGTAATTTCTAGAAGGGAACTGAGTGTCAGGGGATGCTGTATGGACTGGGGCTGCTCTTATAGGGTCCTAGATATACTGGCCATTCCATGTTACCTCCAGGGAAAGCCCACTATAGAGAAGATTAGTGAGAAGATCGTCCATCAATTGCTATACCGCCCCTATGAGTGACACCCCACCCACAGTAATATTAATACCGCCCCCATGAGTGACACCCCGCCCACAGTAATCATAATACCGCCCCCATGAGTGACACCCCACCCACAGTAATCATAATACCGCCCCCATGAGTGACACCCCGCCCACAGTAATCATAATACCGCCCCCATGAGTGACACCCCACCCACAGTAATCATAATACCGCCCCCATGAGTGACACCCCGCCCACAGTAATCATAATACCGCCCTTATGAGTGACACCCCACCCACAGTAATCATAATACCGCCCCTATGAGTGACACCCCACCCACAGTAATCATAATACCGCCCCCATGAGTGACACCCCGCCCACAGTAATCATAATACCGCCCCCATGAGTGACACCCCGCCCACAGTAATCATAATACCGCCCCCATGAGTGACACCCCGCCCACAGTAATCATAATACCGCCCCCATGAGTGACACCCCGCCCACAGTAATCATAATACCGCCCCCATGAGTGACACCCCGCCCACAGTAATCATAATACCGCCCTTATGAGTGACACCCCACCCACAGTAATCATAATACCGCCCCTATGAGTGACACCCCACCCACAGTAATCATAATACCGCCCCCATGAGTGACACCCCACCCACAGTAATCATAATACCGCCCCCATGAGTGACACCCCACCCACAGTAATCATAATACCGCCCTTATGAGTGACACCCCACCCACAGTAATCATAATACCGCCCCTATGAGTGACACCCCACCCACAGTAATCATAATACCGCCCCCATGAGTGACACCCCGCCCACAGTAATCATAATACCGCCCCCATGAGTGACACCCCACCCACAGTAATCATAATACCGCCCCCATGAGTGACACCCCACCCACAGTAATCATAATACCGCCCCCATGAGTGACACCCCACCCACAGTAATCATAATACCGCCCCTATGAGTGACACCCTGCCCACAGTAATCATAATACCGCCACTATGAGTGACACCCCGCCCACAGTAATCATAATACCGCCCCCATGAGTGACACCCCACCCACAGTAATCATAATACCGCCCCCATGAGTGACACCCCGCCCACAGTAATCATAATACCGCCCCCATGAGTGACACCCCGCCCACAGTAATCATAATACCGCCCCCATGAGTGACACCCCACCCACAGTAATCATAATACCGCCCCCATGAGTGACACCTCGCCCACAGTAATCATAATACCGCCCCCATGAGTGACACCTCGCCCACAGTAATCATAATACCGCCCCCATGAGTGACACCTCGCCCACAGTAATCATAATACCGCCCCCATGAGTGACACCCCACCCACAGTAATCATAATACCGCCCCTATGAGTGACACCCTGCCCACAGTAATCATAATACCGCCACTATGAGTGACACCCCGCCCACAGTAATCATAATACCGCCCCCATGAGTGACACCCCACCCACAGTAATCATAATACCGCCCCCATGAGTGACACCCCGCCCACAGTAATCATAATACCGCCCCCATGAGTGACACCCCGCCCACAGTAATCATAATACCGCCCCCATGAGTGACACCCCGCCCACAGTAATCATAATACCGCCCCCATGAGTGACACCCCGCCCACAGTAATCATAATACCGCCCCCATGAGTGACACCCCGCCCACAGTAATCATAATACCGCCCCTATGAGTGACACCTCGCCCACAGTAATCATAATACCGCCCCCATGAGTGACACCTCGCCCACAGTAATCATAATACCGCCCCTATGAGTGACACCCCGCCCACAGTAATCATAATACCGCCCCTATGGGTGACACTCCGCCCACAGTAATCATAATACCGCCCCCATGAGTGACACCCCACCCACAGTAATCATAATACCGCCCCCATGAGTGACACCCCGCCCACAGTAATCATAATACCGCCCCCATGAGTGACACCCCACCCACAGTAATCATAATACCGCCCCTATGAGTGACACCCCGCCCACAGTAATCATAATACCGCCCCTATGAGTGACACCCCGCCCACAGTAATCATAATACCGCCCCTATGAGTGACACCCCACCCACAGTAATCATAATACCGCCCCCATGAGTGACACCCCGCCCACAGTAATCATAATACCGCCCCCATGAGTGACACCCCACCCACAGTAATCATAATACCGCCCCTATGGGTGACACTCCGCCCACAGTAATCATAATACCGCCCCCATGAGTGACACCCCGCCCACAGTAATCATAATACCGCCCCCATGAGTGACACCCCACCCACAGTAATCATAATACCGCCCCCATGAGTGACACCCCGCCCACAGTAATCATAATACCGCCCCTATGAGTGACACCTCGCCCACAGTAATCATAATACCGCCCCCATGAGTGACACCTCGCCCACAGTAATCATAATACCGCCCCCATGAGTGACACCTCGCCCACAGTAATCATAATACCGCCCCCATGAGTGACACCCCGCCCACAGTAATCATAATACCGCCCCTATGAGTGACACCCCGCCCACAGTAATCATAATACCGCCCCTATGAGTGACACCCCACCCACAGTAATCATAATACCGCCCCCATGAGTGACACCCCGCCCACAGTAATCATAATACCGCCCCCATGAGTGACACCCCGCCCACAGTAATCATAATACCGCCCCCATGAGTGACACCCCGCCCACAGTAATCATAATACCGCCCCCATGAGTGACACCCCGCCCACAGTAATCATAATACCGCCCCCATGAGTGACACCCCGCCCACAATAATCATAATACCGCCCCTATGAGGGACACCCCGCCCACAGTAATCATAATACCGCCCCTATGAGTGACACTCCGCCCACAGTAATCATAATACCGCCCCTATGAGTGACACTCCGCCCACAGTAATCATAATACCGCCCCCATGAGTGACACCCCACCCACAGTAATCATAATACCGCCCCCATGAGTGACACCCCGCCCACAGTAATCATAATACCGCCCCCATGAGTGACACCCCGCCCACAGTAATCATAATACCGCCCCCATGAGTGACACCCCGCCCACAGTAATCATAATACCGCCCCCATGAGTGACACCCCGCCCACAATAATCATAATACCGCCCCTATGAGTGACACCCCGCCCACAGTAATCATAATACCGCCCCTATGAGTGACACTCCGCCCACAGTAATCATAATACCGCCCCTATGAGTGACACTCCGCCCACAGTAATCATAATACCGCCCCCATGAGTGACACCCCACCCACAGTAATCATAATACCGCCCCTATGAGTGACACTCCGCCCACAGTAATCATAATACCGCCCCTATGAGTGACACCCCGCCCACAGTAATCATAATACCGCCCCCATGAGTGACACCCCGCCCACAGTAATCATAATACCGCCCCCATGAGTGACACCCCGCCCACAGTAATCATAATACCGCCCCCATGAGTGACACCCCGCCCACAGTAATCATAATACCGCCCCCATGAGTGACACCCCGCCCACAGTAATCATAATACCGCCCCCATGAGTGACACCCCGCCCACAGTAATCATAATACCGCCCCCATGAGTGACACCCCGCCCACAGTAATCATAATACCGCCCCCATGAGTGACACCCCGCCCACAGTAATCATAATACCGCCCCCATGAGTGACACCCCACCCACAGTAATCATAATACCGCCCCCATGAGTGACACCCCGCCCACAGTAATCATAATACCGCCCCCATGAGTGACACCCCGCCCACAGTAATCATAATACCGCCCCTATGAGTGACACTCCGCCCACAGTAATCATAATACCGCCCCTATGAGTGACACCCCGCCCACAGTAATCATAATACCGCCCCCATGAGTGACACCCCGCCCACAGTAATCATAATACCGCCCCCATGAGTGACACCCCGCCCACAGTAATCATAATACCGCCCCTATGAGTGACACTCCGCCCACAGTAATCATAATACCGCCCCTATGAGTGACACCCCGCCCACAGTAATCATAATACCGCCCCTATGAGTGACACCCCGCCCACAGTAATCATAATACCGCCCCTATGAGTGACACTCCGCCCACAGTAATCATAATACCGCCCCCATGAGTGACACTCCGCCCACAGTAATCATAATACCGCCCCTATGAGTGACACCCCGCCCACAGTAATCATAATACCGCCCCCATGAGTGACACCCCGCCCACAGTAATCATAATACCGCCCTTATGAGTGACACCCCGCCCACAGTAATCATAATACCGCCCCTATGAGTGACACCCCGCCCACAGTAATCATAATACCGCCCCTATGAGTGACACTCCGCCCACAGTAATCATAATACCGCCCCCATGAGTGACACCTCGCCCACAGTAATCATAATACCGCCCCCATGAGTGACACCCCGCCCACAGTAATCATAATACCGCCCCTATGAGTGACACCCCGCCCACAGTAATCATAATACCGCCCCCATGAGTGACACCCCGCCCACAATAATCATAATACCGCCCCTATGAGTGACACCCCGCCCACAGTAATCATAATACCGCCCCCATGAGTGACACCCCGCCCACAGTAATCATAATACCGCCCTTATGAGTGACACCCCGCCCACAGTAATCATAATACCGCCCCTATGAGTGACACCCCGCCCACAGTAATCATAATACCGCCCCCATGAGTGACACCCCGCCCACAGTAATCATAATACCGCCCTTATGAGTGACACCCCGCCCACAGTAATCATAATACCGCCCCCATGAGTGACACCTCGCCCACAGTAATCATAATACCGCCCCCATGAGTGACACCCCACCCACAGTAATCATAATACCGCCCCTATGAGTGACACCCTGCCCACAGTAATCATAATACCGCCCCCATGAGTGACACCCCGCCCACAGTAATCATAATACCGCCCTTATGAGTGACACCCCGCCCACAGTAATCATAATACCGCCCCTATGAGTGACACCCCACCCACAGTAATCATAATACCGCCCCTATGAGTGACACCCCGCCCACAGTAATCATAATACCGCCCCTATGAGTGACACCCCGCCCACAGTAATCATAATACCGCCCCTATGAGTGACACCCCACCCACAGTAATCATAATACCGCCCCCATGAGTGACACCCCGCCCACAGTAATCATAATACCGCCCCCATGAGTGACACCCCGCCCACAGTAATCATAATACCGCCCCTATGAGTGACACTCCGCCCACAGTAATCATAATACCGCCCCTATGAGTGACACCCCGCCCACAGTAATCATAATACCGCCCCTATGAGTGACACCCCGCCCACAGTAATCATAATACCGCCCCTATGAGTGACACCCCGCCCACAGTAATCATAATACCGCCCCCATGAGTGACACTCCGCCCACAGTAATCATAATACCGCCCCTATGAGTGACACCCCGCCCACAGTAATCATAATACCGCCCCCATGAGTGACACCCCGCCCACAGTAATCATAATACCGCCCTTATGAGTGACACCCCGCCCACAGTAATCATAATACCGCCCCTATGAGTGACACCCCGCCCACAGTAATCATAATACCGCCCCTATGAGTGACACCCCGCCCACAGTAATCATAATACCGCCCCTATGAGTGACACCCCGCCCACAGTAATCATAATACCGCCCCTATGAGTGACACCCCGCCCACAGTAATCATAATACCGCCCCCATGAGTGACACCCCGCCCACAGTAATCATAATACCGCCCCTATGAGTGACACCCCACCCACAGTAATCATAATACCGCCCCCATGAGTGACACCCCACCCACAGTAATCATAATACCGCCCCTATGAGTGACACCTCGCCCACAGTAATCATAATACCGCCCCTATGAGTGACACCCCACCCACAGTAATCATAATACCGCCCCCATGAGTGACACCCCACCCACAGTAATCATAATACCGCCCCTATGAGTGACACCTCGCCCACAGTAATCATAATACCGCCCCTATGAGTGACACTCCGCCCACAGTAATCATAATACCGCCCCCATGAGTGACACCCCGCCCACAGTAATCATAATACCGCCACTATGAGTGACACCCCGCCCACAGTAATCATAATACCGCCCCTATGAGTGACACCCCGCCCACAGTAATCATAATACCGCCACTATGAGTGACACCCCACCCACAGTAATCATAATACCGCCCCTATGAGTGACACTCCGCCCACAGTAATCATAATACCGCCCCTATGAGTGACACTCCGCCCACAAGTGGGTGGGACGGGCTCGGTGTGTGTGGAGTGTGGTGGAGAGGAATTCTCTGTGTATAAAGATTTCCCGCCCGGGACTCCTCCCCATTTCTCGCTGTCACTATCAGTGATCCTCCTCCCGGAGGGCGGAGATAATATTGGCCCCGCCCCCTCTCTGTACAGTCGGGGTGACTTTCTTCCCGGGGGGCGGAGATAATATTGGCCCCGCCCCCTCTCTGTACAGTCGGGGTGACTTTCTTCCCGGGGGGAGGAGATAATATTGGCCCCGCCCCCTCTCTGTACAGTCGGGGTGACTTTCTTCTCGGAGGGCGGAGATAATATTGGCCCCGCCTCCTCTCTGTACAGTCGGGGTGACTTTCTTCCCGGAGGGCGGAGATAATATTGGCCCCGCCCCCTCTCTGTACAGTCGGGGTGACTTTCTTCCCGGAGGGCGGAGATAATATTGGCCCCGCCCCCTCTCTGTACAGTCGGGGTGACTTTCTTCCCGGAGGGCGGAGATAATATTGGCCCCGCCCCCTCTCTGTACAGTCGGGGTGACTTTCTTCCCGGGGGGAGGAGATAATATTGGCCCCGCCCCCTCTCTGTACAGTCGGGGTGACTTTCTTCCCGGGGGGAGGAGATAACATTGGCCCCGCCCCCTCTCTGTACAGTCGGGGTGACTTTCTTCCCGGGGGGAGGAGATAACATTGGCCCCGCCCCCTCTCTGTACAGTCGGGTGACCCGGATTCTGATGACAGGACGGAGCGGTTTTGGCGCCTTTTTCCGCAGACAGGCGGCAGCCAATCAGGAAGGAGCGGGTTTGAGAGACGACCAATGGGAATGCGGGACGGTCGGTCAGGTGACGGAGGATGAGGCGGGAGATTTGTCCGGAGAGAAGAGGCGGGAGGAGAGGAGAGATGTCCGCCGCCGGGACCGTCATGTCTGCCGGGAGCGAGGAGTTCGCGGGACCCGTATGTATATATATGTATACTGTATACAGGGGAGGGGGAGGGGCTCTCCTCATCACTACACCCCCCACCACTTCCGGTCTGTGTCACCTCCTCACACCGCTCTCTATTCATAGTGATGGGGACACCGTGCGGGACTCCCCCCCCACTGACCCCCCCCCCCACACTGACCCCCCCCCTCCCCCCATACACTGACACTGATATATAATATATGGGATATTCTCTCTCTATGGTGACCCCGGGGATCTCCTCCCAAAATCTCTTTTATTTTTATCATTTTATTCACAAATGAAAAAGATTTTCTTAGTTTCTGTTATAACATTTTGTAAAGAAGTTATTTTCTTCAGACACTGATATCCTGCACTGATATGAGGCACTGATATGGAGCACTGATATGGAGCACTGATATGGAGCACTGATATGGGGCACTGATATGGAGCACTGATATGGGGCACTGATATGGAGCACTGATATGGGGCACTGATATGGAGCACTGATATGGGGCACTGATATGGAGCACTGATATGGAGCACTGATATGGAGCACTGATATGGAGCACTGATATGGGGCACTGATATGGAGCACTGATATGGAGCACTGATATGGAGCACTGATATGAGACACTGATATGGAGCACTGATATGGAGCACTGATATGGAGCACTGATATGGGGCACTGATATGGAGCACTGATATGGAGCACTGATATGGGGCACTGATATGGAGCACTGATATGGAGCACTGATATGGGGCACTGATATGGGGCACTGATATGAGACACTGATATGGAGCACTGATATGGAGCACTGATATGGAGCACTGATATGGAGCACTGATATGGGGCACTGATATGGAGCACTGATATGGGGCACTGATATGGAGCACTGATATGGGGCACTGATATGGGGCTCTGATATGGGGCACTGATATGGGGCACTGATATGGAGCACTGATATGGAGCACTGATATGGGGCACTGATATGGGGCACTGATATGGGGCACTGATATGGAGCACTGATATGGAGCACTGATATGGAGCACTGATATGGGGCACTGATATGGGGCTCTGATATGTTGCACTGATATGGGGCACTGATATGGGGCGCTGATAATCAGTGTAGATGTCCCCTGTGTGGATCCTCTCCTCCTGCTGTCAGTGTGATTGGAGGACTGCTGATAACAGGTAATCCTGTGTACATTGTGATTGGACCCCACTAATCACATGGTATAGAGAGGCTGTGATTTACACGCAGGGGGAGGGGTTGTGGGAAGACATCAATGTGGGAGTCTCCTGTACCCCTCATTTGTCTGTAGAACGGTCAGGAAGAGGTGAACTGCTTGATGGCCGGAATGTACCGCCCACTTCCAGGTTCAGGACACGCCCCCTCCACTTCTACACATCGGGAACCTGCTAATCCGCTTTGTCCAATCACAGCCCAGAGCTCTGTACAGAGGGAAGAGACACTAAGAGATCTTTTAGTAAAAGCCCCTTCCCAGCCAGGGTCATTAGTACAGTGACAGTCTTTAGTATTAGCGCCAATCCGTGTATTCGTATTGGCCACCGCACTATCAAAGTCCCCCATTATAAGTCACCAATATTACTAGTATAAAAATTCCAGTATATATCCCATAATATGCTATTACTTTCACACACCAATCAATATACAAACTTTTTCATCTTTTTTTATTTTTATTTATATAATAAAAAATAGGTGATCAAATACCACCAAAGGAAGAGTAAAGGTGTGTGAGAAAAGAATTTTATATTTAAAAAAAAAAAAAAAGATTTTATATATATATATTAATCAGTTTTTCTTATATATTCCTTTTTTTTAAAGATATTATCTCTCTGTACATTTTTATTAAATAAATATAAATAAAATGTACAGAGAGATAATATCTTTAAAAAAAATAAAAATAAAAAATGTATATATAATGTTAGGTACAGTGTTACATGAATGTCCTGGCCATGGAGGGGGGGGGACCTTCCAGAGTTGAAGTGGTTAAAAAGTCCCATCCTGGATATTGGTAATTCTCAGGGGGGGGGGGGGGGGGGCAGACTTGGACACACACATTCTCTGGCCTGGGGGGGGGAGGGGGGGTGATAAGTGGCAGAACACCCACAAACGTGATATTTTTGGGGCTCCCTGTATATTTTATATTTCTGGTACTTCTTCTCTTTTTACAGCCATGTAAGAGACCTCGAAAGGATGAGGAGCCCCCCACCAGAACCATCAAGAAGTACTTCTCCCCGGTCTCCAGGGGCATAGAGAAGGTGTTGTCCTCTCCGAGGTCCAGCGACATCGCGGACTATTTCATTCGCAGCTCTCCGGTAGTAGAGAAGGAGTGTCCCCCCCGCAGCCCCGACCCCAATAAAAATGGCCAGCTTCCCCTGACCCCGCGCAGCACCTCTGGCAGAGCTTCCGCGAGGATTACAAAGCAAACGAAAAGGACTCGATTAATCAGGAGACTGAGCGAGGTGAACGCGAAGGAGGACTCTGATGGTGAGGATGGTCCTCCTCCAGCAGAGATCTGCGGACACACCGGGTGTATGGGTAGCGATACGGCTGCTTTGCTGGCAGAGATATGTAGCAAAGCGGAAGATCTGGAGGAAGACGATGGGGCCGCATCTACAAAGCCTATTCAGCAGGCGACCAGAACCGGGCTGAGAGCGAGAAGCCTCAAAAGAAAGCATGTGACCCCAAATGGACCCCCTGTAGACCCGGCCCAACCAGCAGATGAGGCCACAGGTCTGCAGCCATCGTTACCCTACAATAATTCTCTGTCAGATAGTACGGTGACGGATTCCAGCCTGGAGGTCCACGTAGACAACACCTCTACAAGTCTTCTAACCATACCATATGAAGATTTCCTAAAGAGCCGGGCAGAGAAGGAGTCTACAGATTCCGCATCCCACTCAGATTTACCAAATGACCCCGAGCCTGCCCAGCAACCTTCCCCGAAAACCGTCACCATCCAGGCACAAGTGCACCTGTCCCCTCCGCTGTTAGATGCGCGCTCGCCGACGAGGATCGCCCCCATGTTCCGCAAGAAGAAACCCGGAGGAGCGGAAAGGAAAGGTGGGCGGGCGACCACTAGAGGTACAAACAAGGACCACGTGGTCCAGAAGAGAAGATCCAACGTGGTGATAGAGGAAGAGGATCTGGAATTGGCCGTCATTGACGTGGAGACGATGGAACCCGCGAAACCAAGGTCCACCGCTGCGGAAAGACAGCAGTTCATGAAGGCTTTCCGACAAGCCGGGGAGACCCCAAAGAACGCACCAAAGAAGTGTGCCGGGAGGAAGAAGGATCCGAGTACAAACATGGCTGAGGGGGCTGATCACCACAACAGTCAGGGAGACGGAGAGGAGCCGGCAGACAAGGAGGACAACCCGGGTGAAGATAAGCTAGAGGAACCGACTCCGAAAGTAAAGCGTCCGCTAAAGAGAGCCAGAAATGTAGACCCGGGAAAAACGGCCACACCGTCTATTAATGAGAGGAAAGCCAAGCCCAAACCTCAGTCCCCCGAAGTACCGGAGTCAACACAGCAGAGTCCCGTTCTACGGAGAAGTGTGCGGAGGCAGAGATCTGACACCGGTTCACCATCACGGACTATGGCTGAGAGCCCCGTACTAATGTCCACCCCTAAAGAGAAGATCCCTCTACAAAACAGTGACCTCTACAAATCCGAAGTGTTAACTGTACCCTCCGACATCGAGTCCCCCATCAGGTAAACCTTGTCTGTACACTGGGGGGGGGGGGCAGACTGGTCAGAAGAGGTTCAGGGTAAAGCCAGCCATACACGGATAGAATTTCTGTTGGTTCAGTGGGGACTGGCTAAATTTTGATCACACTTCGCAAAAATTGATCTAAGGCAGGCCATAGATGAATCAATTTTCTTTCCTTCCACCATGGGTGGCAGGTAAGCAAAATGGCTAGGGGGACTGGGCACAGCTGGGGGGTGGGGGTGGAGACTGGGCGCAGCTTTTGTGGGGGGACTAGGTGCAGCATGCTCATTACCTTTCCTCTATTTATTTCTCTCTCCCTCGAAGGATGAGGTTTACACGCATTACTCGGAGAATCAGTGGAGGACGGAGTGTTGATGTCTCTGATGAGGCCTTCACACCGGGCCGGAAAAAGGTGAGTGACTTTCACACCACAAATGTCAAGTCCTCCTCTACTGATACTGAAAATCATAGAGTATGAAAACCCGACATTTCCTCTTCCTGGTATGTGGCCTCTGCACCACCATGTTTCACGGTGGGGATGGTGTGTTCAGGGTGATGTGCAGTGTTAGTTTTCCCCACACATAGCGTTTTACTTTTAGGCCATAAAGTTGAATTTTGGTCTCCTCTGACCAGATCACCTTCTTCCACATGTTTGCTGTGTCCTCCACATGGCTTCTCACAAACTACAAACAGGACTTCTTATGACTTTCTTTCACCAATGTCTTTCTTCTTGTCACTCTTCCATAAAGGGCAGATTTGTGGAGAACACGACTAATAGTTGTCCTGTGGACAGATTCTCCCACCTGAGCTGTGGATCTCTGCAGCTCCTCCAGAGTTACCATGGACCTCTTGGCTCTTCTCTGATGAATGTTCTCCTTGCCCGGCCGGTCAGTTTAGGTGGACGGCCATGTCTTGGTAGGTTTGCAGTTGTGCCATACTCTTTCCATTTTCCGATGATGGATTGAACAGAGCTCCGTGAGATCTTCAAAGCTTGGGAGATTTTTTTATAACCTAACCCTGCTTTATACTTCTCCACAACTTTATCCCTGACCTGTCTGGTGTGTTCCTTGGCCTTCATGATGCTGTTTGTTCACTAAGGTTCTCTAACAAACCTCTGAGGGCTTCACAGAACAGCTGTATTTATACTGAGATTAAATGACACACAGGTGGACTCTATTTACTAATTAGGTGACTTCTGAAGGCAATTGGTTCCACTAGATTTTAGTTGGGGGTATCAGAGGAAAGGGGGCTCAATACAAATGCCCCCCCACACTTTTCACATATTTATTTTTATCATTTTCCTTCCACTTCACAATTATGAGCCACTTTTTGGTTGTAACATGACAAAAATTTCAAGGTATGAATACTTTTTCAAGGTACTGTAGCAGCAGGAAAAGCAGTGAGAGGTGATGGAAGTGAAGTGTTGGGTGCACAGGCCCTGGGTAGTGTGTGTGACGGTTGTATTGCATTGTACAAATTCTTTGTCTTTCATTTCTATTTTAAATTGAATGGGTTGTATTACAAGGTGAGGGTCACATACACTGCAAGTGATTTCACTGTGTTTGGACCATTCATGTGAACTGATTGGAGGTCCGTGCTTTGGGAGTTGATTGGAGGTCCGTGCTTTGGGAGTTGATTGGAGGTCCGTGCTTTGGGAGTTGATTGGAGGTCCGTGCTTTGGGAGTTGATTGGAGGTCCGTGCTTTGGGAGTTGATTGGAGGTCCGTGCTTTGGGAGTTGATTGGAGGTCCGTGCTTTGGGAGTTGATTGGATGTCCCTGCTTTGGGAGTTGATTTGGAGGTCCGTGCTTTGGGAGTTGATTTGGAGGTCCATGCTTTGGGAGTTGATTTGGAGGTCCGTGCTTTGGGAGTTGATTTGGAGGTCCGTGCTTTGGGAGTTGATTTGGAGGTCCGTGCTTTGGGAGTTGATTTGGAGGTCCGTGCTTTGGGAGTTGATTTGGAGGTCCGTGCTTTGGGAGTTGATTTGGAGGTCCGTGCTTTGGGAGTTGATTTGGAGGTCCGTGCTTTTGTTTCTGATCGCAGGTTTCCAGTAACACCAAAAAGATAAATAAAGCCAAGCAGATTCTGGAGAAAGCCAAAGCCATTCAGCAGAACATCGCCAGAGCCGAGACGCCGCAGAGGAGGTCTGCACGCCAAAAGAAGCACCCCTCACAGGTACCCCGCACCCCACTCTTGGCTGCAGCTGAATCGGCTAACACGCCGTGGTATATGTCGGTATAATTTTATTTCTATTGTAGGAATGTATCGTCATAGATGACACCAGTAGGACCCCCATCAGCCAATCTAAGGAGAAGAGAAATCTCCGGAGCTTGAATGATGTTCTGGGGAAAAAAGAGAAGACAAAAAGCTCGGCTTCAGGTGATGTCCAGTTCCTGCATACAGGTATTGCCTGTCAGGTGGAGGTGTGTGTGTCTGGTGGTTGTTCATTGACGCGTGGGTGGTTGGCGTGTCGGTGGGCGGTTGGCCGTTGGCGTGTCGGTGGGCGGTTGGCCGTTGGCGTGTCGGTGGGCGGTTGGCCGTTGGCGTGTCGGTGGGCGGTTGGCGTGTCGGTGGGCGGTTGGCGTGTCGGTGGGCGGTTGGCGTGTCGGTGGGCCGTTGGCGTGTCGGTGGGCCGTTGGCGTGTCGGTGGGCGGTGGGCCGTTGGCGTGTCGGTGGGCGGTGGGCCGTTGGCGTGTCGGTGGGCCGTTGGCGTGTCGGTGGGCCGTTGGCGTGGCGGTGGGCGGTTGGCCGTTGGCGTGTCGGTGGGCGGTTGGCCGTGGGCGGTTGGCGTGTCGGTGGGCGGTTGGCGTGTCGGTGGGCGGTTGGCGTGTCGGTGGGCGGTTGGCGTGTCGGTGGGCGGTTGGCCGTTGGCGTGTCGGTGGGCGGTTGGTGCGTGGGTGGGTGGTTGGCGGTTGACGCATGGGTGGGTGGGCGGTTGACGCATGGGTGGGTGGGCGGTTGACGCATGGGTGGGTGGTTGGTGGTTGACGTGTTGGCGGTTGACGTGTCGGTGGGTGGGTGGTTGGCGGTTGACGTGTCGGTGGGTGGGTGGTTGGCGGTTGACGTGTCGGTGGGTGGGTGGTTGGCGTGTCGGTGGGTGGGTGGTTGACGTGTCGGTGGGTGGGTGGTTGGCTGTTGACTTGTCAGTGGGGGGGTGGTTGGCCGTTGGCGTGTCGGTGGGCGGTTGGCGTGTCGGTGGGCGGTTGGCGTGTCGGTGGGCCGTTGGCGTGTCGGTGGGCCGTTGGCGTGTCGGTGGGCCGTTGGCGTGTCGGTGGGCGGTGGGCCGTTGGCGTGTCGGTGGGCCGTTGGCGTGTCGGTGGGCGGTGGGCCGTTGGCGTGTCGGTGGGCCGTTGGCGTGGCGGTGGGCGGTTGGCCGTTGGCGTGTCAGTGGGCGGTTGGCCGTGGGCGGTTGACGCGTGGGTGGGCGGTTGACGCGTGGGTGGGTGGTTGGCGGTTGACGCGTGGGTGGGCGGTTGACGCATGGGTGGGTGGGCGGTTGACGCATGGGTGGGTGGTTGGCGGTTGACGTGTCGATGATTGGTGGTTGACGTGTTGGCGGTTGACGTGTCGGTGGGTGGGTGGTTGGCGGTTGACGTGTCGGTGGGTGGGTGGTTGGCGGTTGACGTGTCGGTGGGTGGGTGGTTGGCGGTTGACGTGTCGGTGGGTGGGTGGTTGGCGGTTGACGTGTCGGTGGGTGGGTGGTTGGCGGTTGACGTGTTGGTGGGTGGTTGGCGTGTCGGTGGGTGGGTGGTTGGCGTGTCGGTGGGTGGGTGGTTGGCGTGTCGGTGGGTGGGTGGTTGACGTGTCGGTGGGTGGGTGGTTGGCTGTTGACTTGTCAGTGGGGGGGTGGTTGGCCGTTGACGTGTCGGCGGGTGGGTGGTTGGTCGTTGACGTGTCGATTGGTGGTTGATGTGTCTGGATGTTGATGTGGGTGGTTGACATGTCGGTGGGTGGTTGGTTGACGTGTCGGTGGTTGGCGGTTGACGTGTGGGTGGGTGGTTGGCCGTTGACGTGTCGGTGGGTGGGTGGTTGGCCGTTGACGTGTCGGTGGGTGGGTGGTTGGCCGTTGACGTGTCGGTGGGTGGGTGGTTGGCCGTTGACGTGTCGGTGGGTGGGTGGGTGGTTGGTCGTTGAGGTGTCGGTGTTGTTCCTGCCCAGCCACAATTACCAGTCTAATCTGCTGGGATCTCCTCCTCCTCTTCCTCTTCCTCTTCCTCTTCCTCTTCCTCTTCCTCTTCCTCTTCCTCTTCCTCCTCCTCCTCCTCCTCCTCCTCCTCCTCCTCCTCCTCCCCCTCCCCCGACTTCTCTTTAATCAATAAAAATTAAATGTCATTTTTCTCTGATATTTCTGAAGGTCAAAAGAAAGAGGTGAAGAAGAAAACTCTGAAATGTGCCGTCATTTCTATTGATGATGGGTGAGTCCGATCCTCCCGCTCCCCCTCATTTCTCAGCCATTTATTGGGGGGACGCGGTATTGGCGATAGGTGGGTGACCTGTCTGTTGGAGGCGCTTGTTTCATGTGCCGTACTTCACCCATAGGTTAGTGTAGTATGTAAAAAAATATATTTATTGATTTAAGTAAAACTATCAATAGAAGATTTACATAGAGTAAGGTATAACATCCATGAGTGGCGAGCTTGTTCCCGCGTCACTTCCGGTGTGACTGCGGCGATACACGTCGGGATTGGCTGACGGGCAACACCGGAAGTGATGGGGAATGAGCTCGCCACTCATGGATGTGCATTCCCCTTCTTCCCTCGGCTTCCCCCCTCCCCCTCTGGGTGAGTGTGAGAATACACTATAGAGGGGCCACCATCCACCATCTAGCATTGATGGGGACAACAAGAGGAGGACCCATAAAGGTAATCAAGTTGGGGTTTTTTTTGTGTTTTAGCCACCAGCCGTCCATTTAACCACTATAATACCGGGTATTTTCACCCCCTTCCTACCTAGGCCAATTTTCAGCTTTTATCGCTGTAACATTTTGAATGACAATTACGCGGTCATGCAACACTGTATCCAAATTACATTTTTATCATTTTTTTCCCCCACAAATAGGTGTTTTTTTTTTTTTTTTGTGGCATCTGATCACCTGTGTGGTTTATTTATTTTTTTGCGCTATAAACAAAGACATAGCGACAATTTTGAAAAAAAAACACACAATTTTTTATGTTTTTCTAGAATAAACATCCTTAAAAAAACAAAAAAAACACTTTTTTTTCCCCCCTCACCTTCCAGGACAGCTACTTGAGAGATGATCGGCTCCGCCCTCTACAGGAAACACAAATCAGATAGAATTTTGGTAAAAAAAAAATCGCAATAAGCGTATATCCATTGCTTTACGCCTACAAAATAGGGGATAGATTTATGGCAATTTTTTTTTTTTATTATTTTTATTCATTTATTATATATTTTTATTGTGATTGCGGCAGACCAGACACTTTTGACACTATTTTGGGACCGTTGACATTTATACAGCGATCAGTGCTATAAATGTGCACTGATTACTTTATAAATGTCACTGGCAGGGAAGGAATTAACACTAGGGGGCGATCAAGGGGTTAAATGTGTTACCTAGGGAGTGATTCTAACTGGGGGGTGAGGATGGGACTGACTAGGGGAGGAGACCGATCAGTGTTTCTATATACTAGGAACACACGATCTGTCTCCTCTCTCCTGACAGGACGTGGATCTGTGATCACATTCCTGCTCTGTCACCAGCAATCGCGGGTCTCTCCCAAGTGACGCGCCGGCGCGCTCACGCCCCCTATTCTTAGGAAGCCGAGGACGTCGTTTGACGCCTGCCCAGGATGGGCGATCCCACCTGCGGACGTCATATGACTAAGGGCGGGTAGGGAAGTGGTTAAGGACCCCCAGAGGATATTGGAACCATTGGCTTTCCTAAGCTGCTACCTTACAACAGTAAGGTGAGAGGCCACACAGAGGTGTCACTGCATGGAACGAAGAGACCCCAGCTTATATTCGTTTGCACAAAACTGTAGCGCCGTAATCCACTGTTTGATCCCAAGATTAATTCAGAGACTTTATTTGTCACATCTTCACTTCACCAGTCAGTGTTATGTTGATCGTTATATTTGTATGAGCACCGATTGAATCATCGCTCTGTTCAGGTATACATGTCATTTGCTATTTACTTTATTGTGAGGAATTTGTTTATTGAAGATTTTGCACGTTTGGTTTATACTGCCACCTTGTGCACATCTTTAGTATTGTTTTCAGCATCATTATTTACATCATCTAGCGATACATTTGGTTACATTACAGATTCAACAACAGCCCAGCATCACCTACTATACACATAACAACACGTTTTATTATTTTAATTTAAAAAGTTTTACAATCCACTTTTTATTCTTATTCGTACCATTTTGTATTTGTTTGCGGTCAGTGGTAATGGCCATTAGTATTTGTCTATGGAGAATCCTCGCCGTCACTCCAAACATATAACCCTGAGGGTTGTGTTTTCAGCTCGGACGCCTCGGAGAATTCTCAGGATGATGAACAGTTCAAAGCCAAGAGAGAGTTTCTCAAGAGTGGTTTACCGGATTCCTTGAAGCGTCACATCGCCAAAACCACCGCCCTGAGGGAGGCCTACGCCCTGTCCAGCCTGTCCTTCCACAGCGTGCTTCATGTGCAGCAGAGGGATGGTGAGTCTCTCCACAAGGCTTCTGAATGACGGTGATCGATGTAAAGCGATTGTATGCAGACCTATTCTATTTCTGATGTGTGCCCCCCACCCCCGATGTGCCTGTCTCTGATTTGTCCTGTGTTAAGAGTAGCTGTCTGTATCTACAGGATGTGAGAAGTGGAATCTGGCCATGCCTCGTTGCCCTTTGTTGAAGGACCTTGTACCGGTCTCTGTGGACCTTCCAGACGTCGCCTCGTTCACCATGTCCATTGGGGATTTCACCTCCTGCTCCGTATCTCTCGCTCTCCAGCAGTTCCCTGACAGGGTACGTGTGGTTGTGGAACAGCAAATGACATTTTATAGGGATCGGGTTGTCTAAAGCCCCTTTCACCCATGCAGACCCTTTGTCCATCTTTCACTCACCTGTTGACGGATGAAAAATGGACATCAATGCATCTCTCATGGAAAAACAGATGATCATCCATTTCCGTCAACATCTGTTTTTTTGGAATGGATTAAAGCCCTATTTTCTTTGGTTTATAAAAAAAAAAAGATTGTTTCTCCTTCTACATCCATTTTTTCATCCAATCTGTTATCCTGTTCCTTTTTTATAGCAGGTTAAACCGCACAATGCCTGTGCTCTCTAACCTGCCCCTCTGAAAGCTGTAAAATACCTGACTGATCCTGCCTGGTTCTGCCCTCCCCCTGTAAACTGACCACGGTTCATCATGGCTGCTGACCCCTGACACCGTGGTCAGTTTTCCATGCCCCCCTTCATCCCGCTGTGCTCTCCCTGCCTGTCAGCTCAGGAGTCTGTGTCTCTGTCTAAGCCCCCCCGCAAAAAAAAGACTTTAGTATCACTTTAGAGAGCTGGCGGATGTAAAAACGGATGTAGCGCCAATACACCCTAGGTCAGGTGACAGATGTTTTCCGGTGTGTCCTGTTCACACTGCTTCTCGGCCTAGCGCTGCGCATTTAAATGCAGCACACTGCCCCAAATCGCAATGCACATCGTGCTGCCCGACATTGTAGTGTATGAAGTGTGCGCTTTTTGTACACTTCGTGAAAAGTATGTTTTTAAAAAAAAAAAAAAAAGGCGTGGAGCTCTGAACTGTGCACAACACTGCCCCCTAGCCATCTGGCAATGCAGAACGGCTGCTCTGTGATTTTTGATTGGGGGCCAGTGTGTATTGACCCATAAAATTCATTTGTGTTTTTTTTTCTGAGTAAACAAACGGTCCACATGAGTGAAGGGGGCCTAAGAAATATGTTGCACTGGTTGTTGTTCTTCCTTCTCTGGTCATTGATGCTCCCTCACTGACTGGAGTGCTGCAGAACTTTTCCAGGTAGGCTGGGTTCATATATATATATATATATATATATATATATATATATATATATATATATATATATATATATATATATATACAGGTCCGGTTTTCAGGTGGTTTCCATTCAGCGATTCAGATTTGGCGCTTAAATCTCACCTGAACCACATTGTGAAGCGGCTCCATTGAAAGCCAATCTGGTTCACGTGATACGCGAATTGGCTTATGTGAACCGAGCCTTAGGGATGGTAATGGAGAGACTTCTCAGAGGTGAAAGCAAAGGGCAAGTGTTCCCCAGTAACAGACCCAGACACTGTCCTGAGCAGTCGGGGGGGGGGGAATTCTGCGCTGACGGGTATATTACCGCATTGTAAAACGTGTTGTCACTGCAAGAACGCAGGCAAAACGGTTATGTGTCCCATTTACAATGCAACTTCACCTAGGGCTGCATTAAAATGGCTGTATTTTATCGTAGCACACCATGCATGGCAATTTATGGCAGTGCAGCACACTGTAGTCCATTCCCATGAATAAAGTGTACGCTTCTAATAAAGTTTGTATGGGGGGGGGGGGGAAGTCATGTGATGTCATGCACTAAATCGCACACCACACTGCCCCCCTACTGCAGCGCGCTCCCCCCGGCACAGTTACCAGCGGCTAACCACTCCCAATCTCTACTTTCTCTACAGTCGATCATGGTGGTCACATGATTAGAAGCCCCGCTTCCCAGCATCAGAAACCTCTTAAAGGGCCGGAAGAGCGCCAGCGTTAAAGCGGAGTTACACCCAAAAGTGGAACTTCCACTTTAAAAACTCCGCCCCTTGGAACTTCCTTTCTCACTTCCTGTTTCCACCTTCGGGCCACCTAGGTGACTCCTCCTGTCCCCCTAGGTGGCCCCTCCCTCTCGGCAATCTTCTGGGACACGTAACAGGATTGCCTGTCCACTGGGAGCGCACATCTTGCCGTGAAGCCACAAGCTGTCACGGCCGGGTGCCCACAGTTAAATGGAGGTGCCGAAGGAGAGGAAGGGGAAGAGAAGCGGGGCTCCGTGCGGCCACATCGCTGGACCGTGGGACAGGTGAGTGTCTGTTTATTAAAAGTTGGCAGCTAAACTTTTTGTAGCTGCTGACTTTTAATAAAACAAAGCCTGGAACTCGGCTTTAAGGCTCGTGACGCGCGGCTGTGACGGCAGATTCATACGACTTTGTCCTGCGACCTCCTTCTGACTTGGATGCTATTTAGGAGCCGGAACAAGGGCTGAAATCTCACATAAGACCGAAGTAGTGCAGGAATCTTTTCTGATCTATCTTCTGTACTATCAGTAAAGACGACTCTCTTGATTTTGACATGTCATGTGACTTGGGGTCTCGCAGGTTGCAGCAGTGTGAACCAAGCCTAAGGGGTCATTGTCTGAGGAGACACGTTTTACTTTATATACCAATAATAGAGTTGTGCTTTCCTTTAGGTGAGCAGGAGACCCGCATTCTCAGAAGTCATTAGAGACTGCCTCCTGGAGGAGATCCGGTGCTACAACCCTCAGTTCCCAGTCAGACGCTTCTTCACCCAGTTCCTGAAGAAGCAGAACGATTACCTGGCTCTACAGGACACGAATAAACCCGGTGTGTACCCTGCCGACATGGGGGGCGGGGGGGGGGTCATTACCGATTAAACATTATAAGCCAGATATCCTCCTTTCTACCTCTCAGGTGGGCAGCAGCCGGACAGAAATCCCACAATGGAGGAGGCTGAGAATGGAGCCAAGCGGAAGGGAAAGGACTCGCTGGGCCTGAAATCTAAGAAGAGGAAAGGGGTCCTTACTAAGGACGAGCCGGAGGAGGAGGAGGAGGAGTTGGCTGGTAAATCCAGAAAGAAACGGCTGTCCAGGGGATCTCTGCGGAGGAATGCTCCACCTGAGGAACCTGATGTCATCGTCATTGAGGAGGCGACCGCTGCACCAGATACACAAGGTAATTAAAATACAGATCCCCACTTTTTAAACAAAGGGCCAGTTTACTTTGCTTCATACATTCGGGGGGGTCGGACTGTGGTCAGTGTGAGTAAAAAATTTACATGGCGCCTGTGGTCAGTAGGAGGAATTTTGCCCCATAATGGGTATTGGTGATAGGAATAGTGCCCCGTCATTAATATCAAAAACATACATCCGCTGTATTGGCTCGGTGAGGTTATAGGTACCCTGATGCCAGTATAATCATGGCACCAAAATGCTGCCCTCCTCCCTGGGACAGGTAATCTGACCAGATCACACGGCTACAGATTCCATTACCTCCAAATGTAGCCAAAATTATCCAGCACTTGTGAAGCCACCACATTTTTTTTTTTCACCTATAGTGCCGGGATCCGGCAATACATTACAGCCGCAAGCAAGTTTAAATGACTTTTTTTCCTTTTAGAAATGTAATTTTGCTGCGGCATGTTCTATACGTTGCACAGATGCGTCACTTTACAGGCAGACTAAGGGGACCCCCCCAGGCATGATTTTTAAAGGAATATTTCATTTTTATTGTTTCGCTTTAAGCATTATTAAAATCGCTGCTCCTGAAAAATTGATTTGTTTTAAGAACTTTTCTTTGCATTGATAAATGTCCCCTGGGGCAGGACCCAGGTCCCCATGCACTTTTGATTTTTCATGTTCGTGTCCCCTAGACTTTAATAGGGTTCTCTAGAACTTTTTTTAGTAGTGTTAAAGAAGTTCCTGGAAGGTACGGTCAGGAAAACTCTGATATCTGTGTCTCAGGTCCGGTGTGGGAAGACGTTCTGTGGACGGAGAAGTACCAGCCGCAGAGCTCCAGTGAGCTGATTGGAAATTCTGTCGCCGTCAGGAAGTTGCACAGGTAATATTGGGGGAGGGCCTTTTGTGTCTCTCGTGAGCCGTGGCAGTGCGGTCTGTGGCCTCATTGTAACGTTTTTGTTTTTTTGTTTGTTTTTTTCCCTAGCTGGCTAAGGGATTGGAAAACCCGAGCTGAGAAGGAGGAGAAGAAGACTCAAATGCAGAAGACGGGAAAAGACAAGAATGGTAAGATCCGGAACATTCACACACAGCAGACCACCGATGTGTTCATTGTTTAATGTCCTCTCCCTATTGGTCAGACACCTGGGACCAGGATGACTTCAATGATGAGGACAGTGATGAAGACTCCCTGTGTAACACCGTGCTTATCACTGGGCCGCCAGGTGTGGGGAAGACGGCCGCGGTGTACGCATGCGCTCAGGAGCTCGGATTTAAGGTTTGTACTGTTATATGAAGACTTGGCTGGGTCTGCACACCCATGCGTCAGCATATCATGCGTGTGGTTTCTCTTCCCTCCAGGTGTTTGAGGTGAATGCTTCCTGTCAGCGCAGCGGGCGGCAGATCCTGGCTCAGCTTAAGGAAGCAACGCAATCTCACCAGGTGGACCAGCAGGGAGTCAATGCACACAAACCCTGCTTCTTCAGCAGCCACAGCTTGGGCAAATCTCCCAGTATGTATATAGATCTCCCAGTGTGTGTATATAGATCTCCCAGTGTGTATATAGATCTCCCAGTATGTATATAGATCTCCCAGTATGTATATAGATCTCCCAGTGTGTATATAGATCTCCCAGTGTGTATATAGATCTCCCAGTGTGTATATAGATCTCCCAGTGTGTGTATATAAATCTCCCAGTATGTATATAGATCTCCCGGTGTGTGTATGTATATAGATCTCCCGGTGGGTGTGTGTGTGTGTGTGTGTATATATATAAATCTCCCAGTATGTATATAGATCTCCCAGTGTGTATATATAGATCTCCCAGTGTGTGTATATAAATCTCCCAGTATGTATATAGAGCTCCCGGTGTGTGTATGTATATAGATCTCCCGGTGGGTGTGTGTGTGTGTGTGTATATGTGTATATATATATATATATATATATATATATATATATATATATATAGATCTCCCAGTATGCATAGTGGAGATGACTAAATCAGGAGACTGGGCACAGTGCTTGGGTTTCGTCTTCATTGGAAGCTCTCTGTATTCATTTTCAGGAAAGATCCACTCTCCGAAGGCCGTGGTCTCTTCTCCCAGGAAGCCTCCAATGTCACCCCGAGGAGGGAAGAAAGACCTGGCCCCCAAGTCACTGGCCAACTTTTTTAAAGTGGCACCAAAGCAGAAGAGTGAGGAGAAGAAGGCGGCACCAGACCCTGGAAAAGGTATTTATTCCAACTCCCCAAACAGAGATGTAATAATGGGCTCACATGAGAATTGTCATCCACTTGTGGACACGTCGATGGAATTTGAGCAGTTATACCGGGATCAGTGACCACTTGCCGGCCACCTTCCACATATACACCACGGCCTTCTGCCTTTTACAATCGCTTCAGTGTTTGGCGGGGTTCTCAGTAATTTGCTATAAAAAAATACTGATTGTTACATGTAAACAAAAAGTGTCAGAAAAGGCGTGGTCTGAAAGTGTTTTATTGTCGGTGGCTCACAGGAGGTCACCACTTCCAGGATACGCCGGTTGTTCGGGGTATTGGACTGTATGACATGTACGGCTTCAAAGTCCATTTCCATAATAGCAGTCAGTGATCTCGGGCCATATTCTCCCCAGCAGTGTCCGGTGGGAAGACCTGTGAAAACAAAGTTGTGAAACCTTTCATCTCGGAGAAGGGGGCCGAGGAGACCCAGAGGAAGAGCGCCACCTCCCTTATCCTCTTCGAGGAGGTAAGTCCTGTGTCTGTGCTGTGTACAAATCGCTGTGTGTCTCTGTGCCCAGGCTAGAAGGTGTCTGCACTCTTTTCCAGGTTGATGTGATATTTGATGATGATTCTGGATTCCTAAGTGCAATAAAGACTTTTATGAGCACGACGAAGAGACCTGTCATTCTGACAACCAGCGGTAAGCTAAATGTCCTGTATGAAATAGCGCGCCTCCCCGGTATGATATAGTGCGCCTCCCCGGTATGATATAGTGCGCCCCCCCGGTATGATATAGTGCGCCCCCCCGGTATGATATAGTGCGCCCCCCCGGTATGATATAGTGCGCCCCCCCGGTATGATATAGTGCCCCCCGGTATGATATAGTGTGCCCCCCCGGTATGATATAGTGTGCCCCCCCGGTATGATAGTGTGCCCCCCCGTATGATAGTGTGCCCCCCCGTATGATGTAGTGCGCCCCATTCCAGGTCTTAGGCGTCCACTGTGGTCATCTGTTCATAATCAGCCAGGGATGAATAGAGGTGAAGGTATAAAGCCTAACCCTAGTTTCAATTAACTTTAAAACCATTTGTCTCTCAGCTCTGCCCAGTTACTCGTTCCGGAGTTGTGTGATTGTCTTTACAAGAGAGACCCAGCAAATGAACTTTGTATGCACGGCAGGTTGTCCTCTAAGTGGTCTACCTGTTCCTGTTTTGAAGCTCAACATGAAGAAGGAAAAAAAAAACACATTTGTTTGGACCAAGGTGGTCCAAACAAACTATTTCCTTCGCAAATATATGCAGCTGCGCTGTATATGGTATATAGAGTAAGCTGTATACAGTGCTTTGTCCCAGCCCTGGTACCGGACTTCCCTTTCCTACAAGAAAATTGAGTGGAGCTTAGCTCTGCCCAGCCATTTACATGAAGGATTGTGTTTTTATGAATGGTTACAAGGCTTCCTCTGATAGGCTGAGGCAGAGGTTGTGACCTCATCTACCCACCAGTTTTATGAAGATGTGATATGCGCATCCTATTTTGCTCCCTGATACAGGCACCCCCGGTCCAGTAAAGGCCCTCTGCGGCCCCCGGTCCGGTAAAGGCCCTCTGCGGCCCCCGGTCCGGTAAAGGCCCTCTGCGGCCCCCGGTCCGGTAAAGGCCCTCTGCGGCCCCCGGTCCGGTAAAGGCCCTCTGCGGCCCCCGGTCCGGTAAAGGCCCTCTGCGGCCCCCGGTCCGGTAAAGGCCCTCTGCGGCCCCCGGTCCGGTAAAGGCCCCCGGTCCGGTAAAGGCCCTCTGCGGCCCCCGGTCCGGTAAAGGCCCTCTGCGGCCCCCGGTCCGGTAAAGGCCCTCTGCGGCCCCCGGTCCGGTAAAGGCCCTCTGCGGCCCCCGGTCCGGTAAAGGCCCTCTGCGGCCCCCGGTCCGGTAAAGGCCCGCTGCGGCCCCCGGTCCGGTAAAGGCCCGCTGCGGCCCCCGGTCCGGTAAAGGCCCGCTGCGGCCCCCGGTCCGGTAAAGGCCCGCTGCGGCCCCCGGTCCGGTAAAGGCCCGCTGCGGCCCCCGGTCCGGTAAAGGCCCGCTGCGGCCCCCGTCCAATTCAGCCTTTCGTGCTGTGACAAGCATTTAGCTGATTTTCCTGTCACTTTGATTTGTTTCCAATCTTTATAAATACTTTTGTCGGATGTCATTCTGTCTCTCTTCACTCTTCTGCTCCAATTTCAGATGGGATGTTCGGTACGATGTTTGATGGTTTCTTTGAAGATATCACTTTCCACACACCTTCAGTGGTATGAACCGCACATACACACCTCATCCCTGTCCTCTGTCTCCTCTTCCTTCCCATCCCCTATTTCCTCTCTCTCTCTGTCCCCTATTTCCTCTCTCTCCGTCCCCCTATTTCCTCTCTCTCTCTCCCTCTCTCTCCGTCTTCTCCTCCTATTTCCTCTCCTCCACCCCCTGTTGCTTATCGCTCCTGTCTCTTATTCCTACATCTTTTATTTCAGGTGAATGTGGCCAGTTATCTACAGGTTCTTTGTCTAGCTGAGAATCTCAGGATGGACACAAAAGACCTGATGACACTTCTAACCGCCAACACATGTGACATCAGACAGAGCGTGCTTCAGCTGCAGTTCTGGGCTCGTAGTGGAGGGGGAAGACTGCGGGACAAGGAGCTGCCTCCTCCAGCTGGTGGGTACAGAGAGATCTCCCCCACCCCCACCTACAGGAACGTTTACTAACTGATATCTCTGTCTTCATACTCCAGGTATACAGCGTGGAGGGGTGTCCGCTGCAGAGGAGGATGCTGGGAAAAGATATCATAATTCTGCATTAGAAATAAATCCAAAAGAGCTTCCGGGGTGTAACTTTGGCTGTGCAGAAAACCTGATGGGACTCAGCAATGTAATCCCTCCAACAGAAGGCCTGCTCCCATTTCTGAAGGTGAGTGCTTGGAATATCTGAGTCCCGGAAATGTAATACTCCCAGTAGAGGGCCTGCTCCCATTTGTCAGGAGTGATTGGAATATTGGACAGTGTCTCAGCAATGCATTTGTGAAGGGTAATCTCCTCAATGGGAGTACATAGCATTATAGACTCAACCATTCCCTACTTCATATGAAAGATAAACACTAGCTATCCCTGCTGAGACTTCTAGAAGAATGACCCCCCCCCCAGCACTGTCCTCGGGGTTGTGTGATGATGCTCAGAGAACAGAAAGTGGCCTGCTTTCCTGTGCAATGCCATGTACAGGGATTGAGGTATCAGTGCCTGTCCTACCTTACTGGCCAATGCCCTGTACAGGGATTGGTGGGGTATCAGTGCCTGTCCTACCTTACTGGCCAATGCCATGTACATCTATTGTGGTATCCCTGCCTTTCCTGGTCAATGCCATGTACAATGATTGGGGTATCTGTGTCCTTCTTTCCTGGACAATGCCACGTACAGTGATAAGGGGTTACCTGCCCAGGAAAGCAGGACCCCCCATCACTGTAAATGGCATTGGCCAGGGAAGCAGGACAACCCCACCCAATCAATAGTTTTACATGGCAGTTTGTCTGTTCTGCTTTCCTAGGCAATACACGGCAAAAGGTGGGTATCCACGTCGGTCTTGCTTTCTTGCCACAATGTTATGTACAGCTATTGGGTGACCTGGCCAATGCCATGCACAGTGATGGGGGGTATCTGTCCTGTTTTCAGCATGGCTCCCTGTGCAGTGTGGGGATGGTGTTACTGTATTTGACCTGCCTTCCAGGGTTATCCCATGTACAACTATGGAGCATCGTTGTCTGTCCTCCCTCTGCTACCCCATCCTCAGAGAAGAAGTTCTCTCTCTCTTCCCGGCACATTCTCCAACCCCCCCTCCCCCACCACCAATCCTCAGAGAAGAGGTGTCCCGGCACGTTCTCTCTCTCCACCAGTCTTCAGAGAAGAGGTGTCCGGGACGTTTCCCCCCCCACCACCACCACCACCAATCCTCAGAGAAGAGGTGTCCGGCACGTTTCCCCCCCCCCCCCCACAATCCTCAGAGAAGAGGTGTCCCGGCACGTTCTCTCTCCACTACCCCCATCCTCAGAGAAGAGGTGTCCCGGCACGTTCTCTCTCCACTACTCCCATCCCCAGAGAAGAGGTGTCCCGGCACGTTCTCTCTCCACTACCCCCATCCTCAGAGAAGAGGTGTCCCGGCACGTTCTCTCTCCACTACCCCCATCCTCAGAGAAGAGGTGTCCCGGCACGTTCTCTCTCCACTACCCCCATCCTCAGAGAAGAGGTGTCCCGGCACGTTCTCTCTCCACTACCCCCATCCTCAGAGAAGAGGTGTCCCGGCACGTTCTCTCTCTACTACTCCCATCCTCAGAGAAGAGGTGTCCCGGCACGTTCTCTCTCCACTACTCCCATCCTCAGAGAAGAGGTGTCCCGGCACGTTCTCTCTCCACTACCCCCATCCTCAGAAGAGGTGACCTGGCACGTTCTCTCTCCACTACCCCCATCCTCAGAAGAGGTGACCCGGCACGTTCTCTCTCCACTACCCCCATCCTCAGAAGAGGTGTCCTGGCACGTTCTCTCTCCACTACCCCCCCCCCCCATCCCCAGAGCTGACATGTCTTGGCACGTTCTCTCTCCTCCCCCCAGTGACATTGTGCTGTGTATGTATTACATTCTGTAGAATCCAGTGATGATATGTCTGCTGATTTCTGTGCTTTGTTTTTAGGGTAAAATCTCCAAACCTGAGGAGTCGGGGAGGATAATTCAGCTGTTATCAGAGTTCCAATCTAGAAACAAGGATTTCATATCCACCAATCTAGAGTACCTCCTGCCATTACCGCTGCGTGTTAGAGAACCACAAGTCCCAGCCCCCTGTGAGGTCATAGAACCGGCTCCACCCACTGAGGATGACAACATAAAGATGTCGTCACAGATGAAGCGAAGGAGGAAGTTGGTGTTGCTCAATGACAGCGACTTGTTTGATAATGAATCCAATTCTCTTGATGGGAAGCCTCCTGATAAGAATATTGATGAAGCTGCAGAGGAGAGCCGACCCAATAAGGATGAAGAGTCAGGGAGAGCGGCCTCCCATAGGGCCCCAATACGGAGGACACTGACCGGGGCAGAACTGAAATCCTCCAGCCTGGTCTTCACCTGCCTGGACTCTCTGGCCACCTTTGCTGACAATCTCTCCTATCTGGACTGCTGTACATGTCTGGCTGCTGGCCAGGAGGAAGCCTGCAATCTGAACTGGACAGAGAGTAGGCTAAGGCATGGCCTTTGTGATAGCCTGAGGATAGAGATGGGGGATGGTATGATCGCACAGAGTGCGGGGGAGATCAGAGCGCACATAGAAGGCCTTGCTTTTCACAAGTGCTCCTCTCATCTCACTAAAGCCTTGGACACCTCACTGGAGAAGTGCAGACAGGCTGGACGGGACCCAACAGAAGAGCTCACCATCCATGTGTCCAAATCTCGGGAGGAGGTGTACTTCGGTCACCCCTTCACCTTCACAAAGTAAGAGTCTGTTCCCTGTGCTTGTCTGGGGTCCGGGTGGGGAACTCCATGACCCTCCATGTGAGTGGACGGTACCTCTACAATATACATTGAACTATTACACCCTCATTAGATCTCGGGGTGTTTCAGAAGCATGAGGGAGGATGTCTGACCAATCCTAAGGCCGGCCATAGACAGTTCCAATCTCAGACGGGTTAGCAGGAACCAGCCGAGATCCCAACCGTGTATAGGCAGGCTGAATGTACCCAAGCTGATCGATCAATCAACTTGGGTACAGCCAGCCTGCCGGATCCTGCATGTGATTATTGCAAGCAATGCTCACTGTCTTCTCCCAGCGGGGACGCCTCCACCCCCGACAGGGGACTACAATGGCTTGGTAGGAGGGATTCACCTGTCAGCGCTGTCTATAGATAGGGGTATCTAGGAAATTTCTTTCCTGCAACCTATGGTTGCAAGAAAAAAATTTGCTCTGTGTATGGCTGGCCTAAAGGGCCTGTGTTGATGGGATTTCCGAGACCCTTCTGGTATCATCCAGAATTAATTGTCGAGGACGTTTTGACTGGCAGTTGACTTCCTTCTAAACCTGAACTTGACCTTGAGGATTTGACCTGAGAATTACACTTCTATAGACTTGTATATAAGAATACAAAACCCATCAGATTGTGAAGCGAAGCCCATTGACGCAGGTCCTAATTCTGAAGACTGCCAAGGGGCTGGGCTAGATATTGCAGAGTTATGAGAAGGGGGTGTCGGGGTCTTTGGGGTGATAGGTATGAGAAGAGGGTGTCGGGGACTTTGGGGTGGTAGAGTTATGAGAAGGGGGTGTCGGGGTCTTTGGGGTGGTAGAGTTATAAGAAGGGGGTGTCGGGGTCTTTGGGGTGGTAGGGTTATGAGAAGGGGGTCTTTGGGGTGGTAGAGGTATGAGAAGGGGGTCTTTGGGGTGGTAGGGTTATGAGAAGGGGGTGTCGGGGTCTTTGGGGTGGTAGAGTTATGAGAAGGGGGTGTCGGGGTCTTTGGGGTGGTAGGGTTATGAGAAGGGGGTGTCGGGGTCTTTGGGGTGGTAGGGTTATGAGAAGGGGGTGTCGGGGTCTTTGGGGTGGTAGGGTTATGAGAAGGGGGTGTCGGGGTCTTTGGGGTGGTAATTTGGTGTATATTCAGAGAATGACTTCACAGACTTACCCAAATTGTTTGTGTGTTTCCATCATGACCACCACATACGGTTTATAGAAGTCTCAGTGGCTGTGTGGTGAGGCATGCTGGGAATTCTGCTGCCTTAACCACTTCAGCCCTGGAAGGAATTACCCCCCCTTCCTGACCAGGCCATTTTTAGCGATATGGCACTGCGTCGCTTTAACTGACAATTGCGCGGTCGTGCAACGTTGTACTCGAATTAAATTGACGTGTTCCCCCCCCCCCCCCCCCCTAACATAAAAAGAGCAATTTTGAAGAAAAAAAAATTTTTTTTTCTACTTTTTGCTATAATAAAAAAAAATGTATTCATCAGTTTAGGCCAATATGTATTCTGCTGCATATTTTTGGGGAAAAAATCGCAATAAGCGCATATTGATTGGTTAGCACAAACATTATATTGTCTACAAAATAGGGGATATATTTATTGCATTTTTATTATAAATTTTGTATTTTCTAGTAATGGCAGCAATCTGCGATTTTTCGTGGCTAAAACTCTGGGGGTGACCTATAGATGTGTATAGAACTTGGGGGTGACTTATAGATGTGTATAGAACTCTGGGGGTGACCTATAGATGTGTATAGAACTCCGGGGGTGACCTATAGATGTGTATAGAACTTGGGGGTGACCCTGTAGATGTGTATAGAACTCTGGGGGTGACTTATAGATGTGTATAGAACTCCGGGGGTGACCTATAGATGTGTATAGAACTCCGGGGGTGACCTATAGATGTGTATAGAACTCCGGGGGTGACCTATAGATGTGTATAGAACTCTGGGGGTGACCTATAGATGTGTATAGAACTCCGGGGGTGACCTATAGATGTGTATAGAACTCCGGGGGTGACCTATAGATGTGTATAGAACTCCGGGGGTGACCTATAGATGTGTATAGAACTCCGGGGGTGACCTATAGATGTGTATAGAACTCCGGGGGTGACCTATAGATGTGTATAGAACTCCGGGGTGACTTAAAGATGTGTATAGAACTCTGGGGGTGACCTATAGATGTGTATAGAACTCCGGGGGTGACCTATAGATGTGTATAGAACTCCGGGGGTGACCTATAGATGTGTATAGAACTCCGGGGGTGAACTATAGATGTGTATAGAACTCTGGGGGTGACCTATAGATGTGTATAGAACTCTGGGGGTGACCTATAGATGTGTATAGAACTCTGGGGGTGACCTATAGATGTGTATAGAACTCTGGGGGTGACCTATAGATGTGTATAGAACTCTGGGGGTGACCTATAGATGTGTATAGAACTTGGGGGTGACTTATAGATGTGTATAGAACTCTGGGGGTGACCTATAGATGTGTATAGAACTCCGGGGTGACTTAAAGATGTGTATAGAACTCCGGGGTGACTTAAAGATGTGTATAGAACTCTGGGGGTGACTTAAAGATGTGTATAGAACTCTGGGGGTGACCTATAGATGTGTATAGAACTCCGGGGGTGACCTATAGATGTGTATAGAACTCCGGGGGTGACCTATAGATGTGTATAGAACTTGGGGGTGACCCTGTAGATGTGTATAGAACTCTGGGGGTGACTTATAGATGTGTATAGAACTCCGGGGGTGACCTATAGATGTGTATAGAACTCCGGGGTGACTTAAAGATGTGTATAGAACTCTGGGGGTGACCTATAGATGTGTATAGAACTCCGGGGGTGACCTATAGATGTGTATAGAACTTGGGGGTGACCCTGTAGATGTGTATAGAACTCTGGGGGTGACTTATAGATGTGTATAGAACTCCGGGGGTGACCTATAGATGTGTATAGAACTCCGGGGTGACTTAAAGATGTGTATAGAACTCTGGGGGTGACCTATAGATGTGTATAGAACTCCGGGGGTGACCTATAGATGTGTATAGAACTTGGGGGTGACCCTGTAGATGTGTATAGAACTCCGGGGGTGACCTATAGATGTGTATAGAACTCCGGGGTGACTTAAAGATGTGTATAGAACTCCGGGGTGACTTAAAGATGTGTATAGAACTCCGGGGGGGATCCTATAGATGTGTATAGAACTTGGGGGTGACCCTGTAGATGTGTATAGAACTCTGGGGGTGACTTATAGATGTGTATAGAACTTGGGGGTGACTTAAAGATGTGTATAGAACTCTGGGGGTGACCTATAGATGTGTATAGAACTCTGGGGGTGACCTATAGATGTGTATAGAACTTGGGGGTGACCCTGTAGATGTGTATAGAACTTGGGGGTGACCCTGTAGATGTGTATAGAACTTGGGGGTGACCCTGTAGATGTGTATAGAACTCTGGGGGTGACCTATAGATGTGTATAGAACTCCGGGGGTGACCTATAGATGTGTATAGAACTCCGGGGGTGACCTATAGATGTGTATAGAACTCCGGGGGTGACTTAAAGATGTGTATAGAACTCTGGGGGTGACCTGTAGATGTGTATAGAACTCCGGGGGTGACCTGTAGATGTGTATAGAACTCCGGGGGTGACCTGTAGATGTGTATAGAACTCTGGGGGTGACCTGTAGATGTGTATAGAACTCCGGGGGTGACCTGTAGATGTGTATAGAACTCTGGGGGTGACCTGTAGATGTGTATAGAACTCTGGGGGTGACCTGTAGATGTGTATAGAACTCTGGGGGTGACCCTGTAGATGTGTATAGAACTCTGGGGGTGACTTATAGATGTGTATAGAACTCCGGGGGTGACCTATAGATGTGTATAGAACTCTGGGGGTGACCTGTAGATGTGTATGTGAAACTTACGTGCAAACGAAGCCCTCGCTGAGCGCATGTCCCGATGATGTCATCAGCGGTGTATACAGTAAATGTCTCCTACGCAGTGCCCATACCTGAGCCCCACATAGCTGCTGGTGAATGACCAGTGATGGCGCTCTCGCCCTCTTCATAGCTTCTCCATGTTTTCTGTTCTCTGTGTCCTACAAGTCATGTCTGTATAACAGCTGAATCCAGTTGCTTGTGTCATTGCAGGTCGGCAGAGAGCCGGCTCTCCATAGTGAGGACCGTTCTATCCAACAAAGCGTTCACCGCGCTCGGCAACAGACAAGTCAATGTGACGGAATATCTTCCCACCCTGCGCAGCATTTGTCGCATCGAGAAGGCAAAGGAGGTGGGGAAGACAAAGCGCAGGTAAGCGTTTATCTGTAATAATCACCTATAGATGTGTATAGAACTCCGGGGGGATCCTATAGATGTGTATAGAACTCTGGGGGGATCCTATAGATGTGTATAGAACTCCGGGGGGATCCTATAGATGTGTATAGAACTCCGGGGGGATCCTATAGATGTGTATAGAACTCTGGGGGGATCCTATAGATGTGTATAGAACTCTGGGGGGATCCTATAGATGTGTATAGAACTCTGGGGGGATCCTATAGATGTGTATAGAACTCTGGGGGGATCCTATAGATGTGTATAGAACTCTGGGGGGATCCTATAGATGTGTATAGAACTCTGGGGGGATCCTATAGATGTGTATAGAACTCTGGGGGGATCCTATAGATGTGTATAGAACTCTGGGGGGATCCTATAGATGTGTATAGAACTCTGGGGGGATCCTATAGATGTGTATAGAACTCTGGGGGGATCCTATAGATGTGTATAGAACTCTGGGGGGATCCTATAGATGTGTATAGAACTCTGGGGGGATCCTATAGATGTGTATAGAACTCTGGGGGGATCCTATAGATGTGTATAGAACTCTGGGGGGATCCTATAGATGTGTATAGAACTCTGGGGGGATCCTATAGATGTGTATAGAACTCCGGGGTGACTTATAGATGTGTATAGAACTCCGGGGTGACTTATAGATGTGTATAGAACTCTGGGGGTGACTTATAGATGTGTATAGAACTCTGGGGGTGACTTATAGATGTGTATAGAACTCCGGGGGGGGATACTATAGATGTGTATAGAACTCCGGGGGGGGATACTATAGATGTGTATAGAACTCCGGGGGGGGATACTATAGATGTGTATAGAACTCTGGGGGTGACCTATAGATGTGTATAGAACTCCGGGGGGGGATACTATAGATGTGTATAGAACTCCGGGGGGGGATACTATAGATGTGTATAGAACTCTGGGGGTGACTTATAGATGTGTATAGAACTCTGGGGGTGACTTATAGATGTGTATAGAACTCTGGGGGTGACTTATAGATGTGTATAGAACTCTGGGGGTGACTTATAGATGTGTATAGAACTCCGGGGTGACTTATAGATGTGTATAGAACTCTGGGGGTGACTTATAGATGTGTATAGAACTCCGGGGGGGATCCTATAGATGTGTATAGAACTCTGGGGGTGACTTATAGATGTGTATAGAACTCCGGGGGGTGACTTATAGATGTGTATAGAACCAAAAGTTAAGCTGTAGTCTTTATAACTTACTATCAGAGTATGGGAGACCTGCATTGACTTTGTTGTGCTCTAGGTGGTGCTAGAGAACCATCTGTAATGTCCGATCATAAAGAGGGGAAAATAAACTGAAATGTGCAAAACAAACCAAAAATACAAGTCCTCTATAGAAATGTGCAAAAATAGGAAAGAAATGAATATTTTTTGCAATATAGGAATTGCTGGTTATGCGGTGGTGGTATTCTTCTTCTTCTCTATTTGGTCACTCATAAAGGGGGTGCGCTCCGTCTACGGGGGGGGGGGGCTTTTCAGACAACCTGTGTCCCCCCGTAGTGCCAGGAATGATTTGTCACCACAGGAAGTGCTGATTTATGGGGGGGGACGTAGACAGGCTAGACTTCTCCTGCTTTCCCATTGGAGGATAGCGGCCGTTCATTAACCCTTTGTGTGTGTAATGTCTTGTCACAGGTTTCTTCATTATTTGGAGGGAATCCACCTCGAGTTCCCGAAGACGACGCTGAACAGTCTGGCGGCAGATTTCCCATAATCCTCAGCTGCACTGTGTGCAGGAATAGCGTGACTTAGCGTGGGGGATTGGGAGGAGGAGCTTGTGTCCGGTGTACAGATCCGCGTGCTGCATCCTGTGTGTGTGTGTGTGCGATTAATTTATTCACTCCTTAGATATTTTATTATACATTTCAGAATTACATTGTATATATATTACACACCCGCCCCTTCCTTGTGTATGGTGGGGAGACTGAACCGTGATATTACACCCCCATAGACTAAAGGGGGGGGCCCCCCTGCACTGCTGACCTACAATTCTATGTACTGGAACCCCCCCAGGGCTCTGTGTATGCTGACAGTATGTACTGGAACCCCCACCCCAGGGCCTTGCTACCAGTATATACTGGAAGGACTGGACAGACTGGTCTCTCCACGTGAACCTGGAAATAATCCGCAATCTGTTGTCAAAACAACCTCCGGCCCTCATCAAGAAGAATGGAGGTTCTTGTCTCCCCCCTCCCCCGTCTCTTCTGTATATAGTGCTGCATTGTATATAATATGTACAGCCCGGTATATGTCTCCCTTACACCCTGCGTCCTCTTTTCTGACATTTTTACTGCTTTTTTTTTTTATAATTATGAATGGCTCAAATATTTTTGTATCAAATCTGTTTTTTTTTTTTTATATGGTATTCCGGAAAATTAAAGGAGGTTTTGAATAAAGAGCCATCTACCTCTGTGGCCTGACTGATGACTTACCTGGGAGGGTTTGCAGGATCGGGCATCGGCTACCTCGGTCTTGGAGCTCTATACATTGGTATAGATTGAGGAGTCTGGAGGGATACAGCCCAGAGTGCCGTCCTCCGGGATCCCTTGCTATATATTTCCCCTCTGGGGTCTCCTCTCTATATTTCCCCTCTGGGGTCTCCTCTCTATATATTTCCCCTCTGGGGTCTCCTCTCTATATATTTCCCCTCTGGGGTCTCCTCTCTATATATTTCCCCTCTGGGGTCTCCTCTCTATATATTTCCCCTCTGGGGTCTCCTCTCTATATATTTCCCCTCTGGGGTCTCCTCTCTATATATTTCCCCTCTGGGGTCTCCTCTCTATATATTTCCCCTCGGGGGTCTCCTCTCTATATATTTCCCCTCTGGGGTCTCCTCTCTATATATTTCCCCTCTGGGGTCTCCTCTCTATATATTTCCCCTCTGGGGTCTCCTCTCTATATATTTCCCCTCTGGGGTCTCCTCTCCGCGGCCCCGGATCTTCTCAGGTCTTCCTCGTTCCAGGCTGAGATCGACCTGTAATAAAAGCTAAGGCTTCGTTTGCTGGTAGAAGGTATAGAAAGGTGACAACCATTGCTTGTCTGATTATCTGCTATCTGGCAAATCCTGTACATGTGATTGGCTGCAGCTGTCGGCCGTAACCCTGGTATTGTTTTTTAGAGCTGGGCGAAGATCTACAAACTAACAGCAATCCTAGAAGCTAAGTAGCACTGGATTGGTTTTACAGGCGGTGGAAGGTGGGGTCCCCTGCCGGGCTCTCCCGTCCCAGGGACCAGATTGTCTCCAATCACCTCTATGGTCTAGGATAGGGGTCTCCAAACTTTCTAAACACTTACTGTCCTTCAAGCTGTAGGGGGCTGGACTTTAGCCAGCGAAGTAGATGATTTGGTATTGAGGGGTCACTGGGAGGAATAGTGCCCCATCGTAGGTGTCAGTGGAAGGAATAGTGCCCTGTCAGTGGGGGGGGGGGGGATAGTGCCCCATCATTGTTGTCAGTGGGAGGAATAGTGCCCCATCATTGGTGTCAGTGGGAGGAATAGTGTCCCATCAGTGGGAGGAATAGTGCCCCATCATTGGTGTCAGTGGGAGGAATAGTGTCCCATCAGTGGGAGGAATAGTGTCCCATCATTGGTATCAGTGGGAGGAATAGTGCCCCATCATTGGTGTCAGTGGGAGGAATAGTGTCCCATCAGTGGGAGGAATAGTGTCCCATCATTGGTATCAGTGGGAGGAATAGTGCCCCATCATTGGTGTCAGTGGGAGGAATAGTGTCCCATCAGTGGGAGGAATAGTGCCCCATCATTGGTGTCAGTGGGAGGAATAGTGTCCCATTAGTGGGAGGAATAGTGTCCCATTAGTGGGAGGAATAGTGTCCCATTAGTGGGAGGAATAGTGTCCCATTAGTGGGAGGAATAGTGTCCCATTAGTGGGAGGAATAGTGTCCCATTAGTGGGAGGAATAGTGTCCCATTAGTGGGAGGAATAGTGTCCCATTAGTGGGAGGAATAGTGTCCCATTAGTGGGAGGAATAGTGTCCCATTAGTGGGAGGAATAGTGTCCCATTAGTGGGAGGAATAGTGTCCCATTAGTGGGAGGAATAGTGTCCCATTAGTGGGAGGAATAGTGTCCCATTAGTGGGAGGAATAGTGTCCCGTCATTGGTGTCTGTGGGAGGAATAGTGTCCCGTCATTGGTGTCTGTGGGAGGAATAGTGTCCCGTCATTGGTGTCTGTGGGAGGAATAGTGTCCCGTCATTGGTGTCTGTGGGAGGAATAGTGTCCCGTCATTGGTGTCTGTGGGAGGAATAGTGTCCCGTCATTGGTGTCTGTGGGAGGAATAGTGTCCCGTCATTGGTGTCTGTGGGAGGAATAGTGTCCCGTCATTGGTGTCTGTGGGAGGAATAGTGTCCCGTCATTGGTGTCTGTGGGAGGAATAGTGTCCCGTCATTGGTGTCTGTGGGAGGAATAGTGTCCCGTCATTGGTGTCTGTGGGAGGAATAGTGTCCCGTCATTGGTGTCTGTGGGAGGAATAGTGTCCCGTCATTGGTGTCTGTGGGAGGAATAGTGTCCCTTCATTGGTGTCTGTGGGAGGAATAGTGTCCCTTCATTGGTGTCAGTGGGAGGAATAGTGTCCCGTCATTGGTGTCAGTGGGAGGAATAGTGTCCCATCAGTGGGAGGAATAGTGTCCCATCATTGGTGTCAGTGG
Organism: Aquarana catesbeiana; assembly: GCF_042186555.1. Classification (NCBI taxonomy): domain Eukaryota; kingdom Metazoa; phylum Chordata; class Amphibia; order Anura; family Ranidae; genus Aquarana; species Aquarana catesbeiana. The sequence goes on along the minus strand of NC_133335.1, from coordinate 1,755,486 downwards.
GAGGAATAGTGTCTTATCATTGGGAGGAATAGTGTCCCGCCATTGGGAGGAATAGTGCCCCATTATTGGTATCAGGGGAAGGAATTGTGCCCCACTGTTGCTGAGATTGTGGGAAATAATGCCCCGAGGGCCAGATAAAAGCAAGCAAAGGGCCACAGTTTGGACATCTCTGGTCTGGGAGACTGGAAGAGAAGAGAGTTTTTGTCACTTCAGCTTTCCCCCCGGATGTGGCGCCATTTTTAAATGATGAAATCATCTGATCACACCGATCTTGGGATGATTCGATGCTTTTAAAGCGGAGCTCCAGTCAAGAGAGGAAACTCCACCTGTCCCTGAAGACTGCGGGACTATTGACAAAGCACAGTGCGCATGCACAGTAGGAAGCCGCTAGGCTTCACACCTGGTTTCCCTTAGTAAAGATGGTGGCGGCAGCACCCAATAGCCAATTGAAGGATCGGCTTGGGTGAGGACATCACTGGATCCCTGGACAGGTAAGTGCCCCAATATTAGAAGTCAGCAGCTATAGGATTTGTATCTGCTGACTTTGGGAGGAGCCTGGAGGTTCACTTTAAGGGCAGAGGAGAGATGTGTGACGTCCAATAGATCTCTCCATAAAGAGGACCTGTCATGCCCATTGCTGCTATTGGATGTTTACATTCCTTGTGACAGCAATAAAAGTGATAAAAAAAAAAAAGAATGTTCAAATACTTAAGTTGCGCATATAGAAGCGGTGTTCACACCACACATGGGCCGTAATTCTAGCGCTTCACCCCCTCTAACCCCAGACTGGTAACCTGGAAACATTTTTAAAGTGGCAACTATGGTGGTTTGGTGCCGTTCCACAAGTTTTATATATATATATAAATCCATTTTATTTTTTTGCATGAAAGTTCATTCGTGTATTTCCCCCCCCCCCGAAGCAAAATTTTACATTTGAAAAACCACTGTTCAAATGCCATGTGACGTAAAAAGTTGCAATACTCGCCATTCTTCTTATTCCTTTTTTTTTTCTCCTCTAGGGCCTTTTAAAAAAAAAAAAAATATATATAAAAATGTATGTTTGGCGGTTCTCGGTAATCTTCTACCAAAAAATACTGATTGTTACATTTGAACAAAAAGTGTCAGGATAGGCCGGGTCTTCAAATGGTAATTGTATTCCCATTGACTTGTATGGACTGAACATGGTCGAGTACGGGGATCCGGGAACACGGTGCGGCTATGGGGGGGTCCCTGGGAACACGGTGCTGGTATGGGGCTCCCGGTACACAATGCGGGTCTGGGGGGGGATTATTGTACACGGTGCGGGTATGGGGGGGTACACGGTGCGGGTATGGGGGTCCTGGTACACGGTGCCGGTCTTGGGGGGGATTATGGTACACGGTGCGGGTATGGGGGGGTCCCTGGGAACACGGTGCGGGTCTGGGGGGGGGGGATTATGGTACACGGTGCGGGTCTGGGGGGGGGATTATGGTACACGGTGCGGGTCTGGGGGGGGATTATGGTACACGGTGCGGGTATGGGGGGGTCCCTGGGAACACGGTGCGGGTCTGGGGGGGGGGGATTATGGTACACGGTGCGGGTCTGGGGGGGGGATTATGGTACACGGTGCGGGTCTGGGGGGGGATTATGGTACACGGTGTGGGTATGGGGGGGTCCCCGGTACACGGTGCGGGTATGGGGGTCCTGGTACACGGTGCCGGTCTTGGGGGGATTATGGTACACGGTGCGGGTATGGGGGGGTCCCTGGGAACACGGTGCGGGTATGGGGGGGTCCCTGGGAACACGGTGCGGGTATGGGGGGGATTATGGTACACGGTGCGGGTCTGGGGGGGGGTAATGGTACACGGTGCGGGTCTGGGGGGGGGATTATGGTACACGGTGCGGGTCTGGGGGGGATTATGGTACACGGTGCGGGTATGGGGGGGTCCCCGGTACACGGTGCGGGTATGGGGGTCCTGGTACACGGTGCCGGTCTTGGGGGGGATTATGGTACACTGCGGGTATGGGGAGGTCCCCAGTACACGGTGCGGGTATGGGGGTCCCCGGGAACACGGTGCGGGTATGGGGGGGGGGGGGGTCCCAGTACACGGTGCTGGTATGGGGGGGTCCCCGGTACAGGTATGGGGGGGCCCCGGTACACAGTGCAGGTATGGGGGAGCCCCGGTACATGGTATTGGGGGGGGGGGGGGTCCCCGGTACATGGTGCAGGTATGGGGGGGGTCCCAGTACACGGTGCTGGTATGGGGGGGGTCCCAGTACACGGTGCTGGTATGGGGGGGTCCCCGGTACATGGTATTGGGGGGGGGGTCCCCGGTACATGGTGCAGGTATGGGGGGGCCCCGGTACACAGTGCAGCAGCTTCTCCGCCTGATATTTCCACACCCCCATAACAGGAACATATCTGACTGTCGGTAAGGTTATATCCATTCACACAGCTGGAAAAAGAACTGTCTGTTCTGCTACCAATGAATGTAACTGTAAGGCAGCACAGACAGTTCTTGTTTCAGGCCCTGTGGGATGAGGAACTTCTCTATGTGGGGGTCCTAATCTCCTCTAATCCTCATGTAGAAGTGAGTGGTCCTGGCCCGGTTCTGCCGATCTGCTCCTAAATTACCATAACAGCAGCTGATAGATTGTCCCCAATATGGAGAATGGAATACATTCCACTATAAAGGGAATGAATGGGGGAGGGGGGGGGGGGATCTACCTCCAGGGTGAAGGCCGAACACAACCCCCCCTTTTTTTTTTTTTTTTTTTTTTTTTTAGCAGATGGGGCATTTCCATCCAAATACCGAGAGCCGGAAATAATGTGAGCGGTGTGACGGCTCGGTATGTCGGGTTTATTTTCTTCCTGACTTCCTCCTCCGGGAACTGACTTGGGATTTTTTCGGTCTTGTGATGTACGGGGCTGTGAAATTATTTGCATATTTGTCACACTTTAATGATTGAGATCACTAAACAAATGTTAATATTCCACAAAGATAATCCAAATACAAAATGCAGATTTTTAAATGATTCCAAATATTACCCTTTCGCTGCCAGAGCCGTTTTTGCATTTTTTTTTTTTTTTTTTTTTTCTTTTTTGCACACATTTAAAAAAAATTATTTAAGGCCTGAAGATTACACAAAAAAAACAGAACGTTCTATATTTTCTGAAAGCAGACACCCTAGAGAATAAAATAGAGGAAGTTCCAATTTTTTTTATGTCACACGATATTACTGCAAAGGTCTAGGAAATGCAATATTTCAGTAAAGAACACACTAATGTGAATATTGGGGCAAACAAACCCAAAAAATTACCCAAATCGTCAAAATATAAAAGACGAGGTTGGGCCGAGTAAATAGATACCCAACACGCCAAGCCTTACATTTTTGAAAAGGCGTCAAACTTCAGTACCCTATACATTCTCTACAAGCGACGCTTCAGAAGCCCCCTATAGGTATCAGTTTAGTGTTACGGAAGAGGTCTCGTGTTAGAATTATCGCTCTCACTGCGGCGATATGTAACGTGTATCGCAATTGACGTTTTCACGTGTAGGCGCCCTGACACATGCGTTTACGTGTATATGTGGGGGGAGGGGGGCCTCAAAAAAAAATTTTTTTTGGGGGGGGGGGGGGGTGAGAATTTTATGTGTTTGGGTGTAACTATTTATTTTTCAATAAATGTTTATTAAAATTTTTCAGATATACATAAAGTCACATTTATCGGGTATACAGTGAAGGTGTAACTATTTTTGCAAAAAATTTTTTTTTTTACTTTTCTTTTCTTTTTTTTTTTTTCATCACATGAAAAGTCCCCTATGAGATGTTTTTTTGCTGACCAGTTCTCTTTATTGGGACATGCAGGGTCTAAAAGACCCCCCAATGTCTCCTCTGTACTCCACTAAATGTTCTGCAATGCAGATCGTATTACAAAGGATTATTTCCCGGGGCCGGGAACGCAGAGAACTTGACCCGGAAGTGAGGTCAGAGACGTCGCTTTCAGGGTCACTGCAAGAAGGGGAGAAGAGCGGATGTGTTTCCACTCTTCTTCCCCTCCAGCCGCGGGGGGGGGCGGGGCGGTATCGGGGGTTTGTGAGACCCCCTCCAGAACGCTCTCGCCTGACAGGCAGGACGCTGCCTGTCAGTTTTATACACAATCCCGGTGGCTGCCACCATTGGATTGTGTGCAGTACCCCCCCCCCCCCCCCCCCCCCCCCTTGCCGTTCAATCCGTACAATGAAGAGGTTAAAGCCTTGTTTTTTGTTTTTCCCTAAAATAACAAACTCAGGTCCCCTGCTGGCGTTCCTCCCTCCTGCAAGGTGCCCCCCACAGCAAGCGGCCTTCTCTGAGGGCACCTAAGTAAGCGCACTCCCGAGCCATTTACACACGGAGCCGCAGCTCAGCCTTATCCTCTCCGTGTCCTGATTGGCTCACCGGCTGTGATTGCCAACAGTGGGAGCCAATGGTTCCCGCTGCTGCCAAAAGCCAATCAGGAGAGTGCGAGTCCCCAGAGAGCCGAGACTCTCATGGACATCTCTGAAATGAGAGAGATCTCAGGTAAGTCTGAGGAGGGAGCTGCACACAGAAGGTGTGTTTTTACCTTCATCATAGAATAGAATGCACCTTGTGCCTTTACATCCACTTCCATACCGTGCAAATTCTGACACTTCTCTCCGACGTGGAAAAAAAATCATTTGTTTTGCTAGAAAATTACTCAGAATGCCCAAACATTATATATATATTTTTTATTAGACGCTCTAGGGAATAAAATGGCCGTCATTGCAACTTTTTATGTCACATGGTATTTGCACGATAGTTTATCAAACCTGATTTTTAAAATTTTTTTTTTTTTTAAATATGAATGAATCGATCAAAAAAAAAAAAAAACAGTAAAGTTAGCCCATTTTTTTAATTGTTTTTTTTGTTTTTTTTGTATAATGTGATGGTTACGCCGAGTAGATAGATACCTCACATGTCACGCGTTTAAAATTTTGCACGCTCGTGGTATGATGCTAAGCTTCGGTACTTAAAAATCTCTATAGGCAACTGTTTAATTTTTTTTTTTTTTTACACAGGTTACCTGTTTAGGGTTACAGAGGAGGTCTAGGGCTAAAATGATTGCTCTAGCTCTAACGCACGTGGCAATACCTCACATGTTTGGTTTGGACGTCATTTACATATGCGGGCGCGACCTACGTATGCGTTCACTTCTGCGTGCGAGCATAGGGGTACAGGGGCGCTTTATTTTTAATTTTATTTTTGTTTTGTGCAATCAAGTGTTTGCGATAACTGGCAATGCTCCCTCTTGCTAAAAAAAGGAATGAACCACGTTTTCTTGGAAAGCTGAGTTAAATTTCACTTGCCACACCTAGGCCTGATTACTGCCAGACCTGTTGAATCAAGAAATCACATTGCTGTCTGACATAGTGAAGAGCGCTAAAAGATCTCAAAAAGCAACACATGCCACCATCTAAAGAAATTAAAGAACAGATGAGAAACAAAGTAACTGACATGTATCAGTCTGGAAAGGCTTACAAAGCCATCTCTAAGGCTTTGGGATTCCAGAGAACCGCGGTGAGCGCCATTATCCACAAACGGAGAAAACGTGGAACAGCAGTGAACCTTCCGAGGACTTAACCAGGAGGTCAGAACCCAGAACATATAAAGAACTGCAGGCTTCACTTACCTCAGGTCAAGGTTAGTGTTCATGATTCAACAATAAGAAAGAGACTGGGCAAAGATGGCGTCCATGGGAGAGTTCCAAGGCCACTGATAACCAGAAAGAGCCTAAAGACTCGTCTCACATTTTACCAAAAAACATCTGGATTATCCCCAAGACTTTTAGGCAAATATTCTGTGTACTGATGAGATAAGTTTACCGTTTTGGAAGGCGTGCGTCCCGTTAAATCCGGCATAAAACGAACTGCATGTCATAAAAAGAACATCATCCCAAGACGTGGTGGTGGTAGAGGAATGGTCTGGAGATGGATGACTTTCCCATCACAGATGGAACCATGAATTCTGCGCTCTACCAGAAAATCCTGAAGGAGAATGTCCGCTCGTCACTTCCTGCCCTCAGCACACTTGGGTTATGCAGCAGGACAATGATTCGAAACTTACTAGCAAGTCCACCACTAAATGGCTGAATAAAAACAAAATGAAGGTTTTGGAGTGGCCTAGTAAAAGTCTGGACTGAAAGTGATTGTAAAGTCTCGTATAAAAGAATAAAATAACAAACATGTTCTACTTGCCTCCTCTGTGCAGTTGGTTTTGCACAGATTGGCCCGGATCCTCCTCTTCTCGGGTCCCTCGTCGCTGCTCCTGGACCCCTCCCTCCTATCGAGGGCCCCCCCACAGCCAGCAGCTTCCTACGGGGGCACCTGAGTCAGAGCTCCGTGTATTCATTCAGACACGGAGCACCGGCCCCTCTCTCCCCTCATTGGCTGACTTTGACAGCTGCGGGAGTCGATGGCACTGCTGCTGTGTCTCAGCCAATCAGGAGTAACCCAGGCGTGTTAGACACTTGTGGACATTGCTGGAGAGAGAGATGGGGCTCAGGTAAGTATTAGGGGGTGTTGGGGGGGCTGCTACACACAGAAGGTTTTGTATCTTAATGCATAGAATGCACCTTCTGCCATTACACCCCCTTTCAATCCAATGGAGATGCTGTGGCCCGACCTTCATGCTGGAAAACCCTCCAACGTGGCTGAATTATTACAATTCTGCAAAGAAGTGCACCAAAATCCCCCCACACAGCAATGTGACAGACTCCTTGCCAGTTATTGCAGTTGGTGCCGCCAACGGTGGCCCGCTCAGTTATTAGGTTTAGGGGGCACTTACTTTTTCACATAGGACCAGGCAAGTTTGGACAGCTTTTTTCCCTTAATGGATGAAATCATTTAAAAACTGCATTTTGTATTTCCTCAGGTCTTTGTGTAGTAATAATATTTGTTTGGTGATCAAAATCATTGAAGAGTGAGAAGTATGCAAAAAAATCAGGAAGGGGGCAAATACAGCACATACACAGCACTGTACATTATGTGATTCCTCCATTCATTTCATCATCAGATTTGTGATCACATTACAGCTTCAACACCGTGTACACTGCCGGTCTATGGAGACGGGGTCCCCGGTACGCTCTCTGTACACTGCCGGTCTATGGAGACCGATTCCCCCGGTACGGCCTCTGTACACTGCCGGTCTATGGAGACGGGGTCCCCGGTACGCTCTCTGTACACTGCCGGTATATGGAGACCAATTCCCCCGGTACGGTCTCTGTACACTGCCGGTCTATGGAGACGGGGTCCCCGGTACGCTCTCTGTACACTGCCGGTCTATGGAGACCGATTCCCCCGGTACGGTCTCTGTACACTGCCGGTATATGGAGACCCATTCCCCCGGTACGGCCTCTGTACACTGCCGGTCCATGGAGACCGATTCCCCCAGTACGGCCTCTGTACACTGCCGGTCTATGGAGACGGGGTCCCCGGTACGCTCTCTGTACACTGCCGGTCTATGGAGACCGATTCCCCCGGTACGGCCTCTGTACACTGCCGGTCTATGGAGACGGGGTCCCCGGTACGCTCTCTGTACACTGCAGGTCTATGGAGACTGATTCCCCCGGTACGGTGTCTGTACATTGCCGGTCCATGGAGACCAATTCCCCCGGTACGGCCTCTGTACACTGCCGGTCTATGGAGACGGGGTCCCCGGTATGCTCTCTGTACACTGCCGGTATATGGAGACCAATTCCCCCGGTACGGCCTCTGTACACTGCCGATCTGTGGAGACCGATTCCCCCCGGTACGCTCTCTGTACACTGCCGGTCTATGGAGACCGATTCCCCCGGTACGGCCTCTGTACACTGCCGGTCTATGGAGACCAATTCCCCCAGTACGGCCTCTGTACACTGCCGGTCCATGGAGACAGATTCCCCCGGTACGGCCTCTGTACACTGCCGGTCTATGGAGACCGATTCCCCCAGTACGGCCTCTGTACACTGCCGGTCTATGGAGACCAATTCCCCCAGTACGGCCTCTGTACACTGCCGGTCCATGGAGACAGATTCCCCCGGTACGGCCTCTGTACACTGCCGGTCTATGGAGACCGATTCCCCCAGTACGGCCTCTGTACACTGCCGATCCATGGAGACCAATTCCCCCGGTACGGCCTCTGTACACTGCCGGTCCATGGAGACAGATTCCCCCGGTACGGCCCCTGTACACTGCCGGTCTATGGAGACGGGGTCCCCGGTACGCTCTCTGTACACTGCCGGTCTATGGAGACCGATTCCCCCAGTACGGCCTCTGTACACTGCCGGTCTATGGAGACCGATTCCCCCAGTACGGCCTCTGTACACTGCCGGTCCATGGAGACCAATTCCCCCGGTACGGTCTCTGTACACTGCCGGTCTATGGAGACCGATTCCCCCAGTACGGCCTCTGTACACTGCCGGTCTATGGAGACCAATTCCCCCGGTACGGCCTCTGTACACTGCCGGTCTATGGAGACCAATTCCCCCGGTACGGCCTCTGTACACTGCCGGTCTATGGAGACCAATTCCCCCGGTACGGTCTCTGTACACTGCCGGTCTATGGAGACCAATTCCCCCGGTACGGCCTCTGTACACTGCCGGTCTATGGAGACCAATTCCCCCGGTACGGCCTCTGTACACTGCCGGTCTATGGAGACCGATTCCCCCGGTACGCTTTCTGTACACTGCCGGTCCATGGAGACCAATTCCCCCGGTACAGTCTCTGTACACTGCCGGTCCATGGAGACAGATTCCCCCGGTACGGTCTCTGTACACTGCCGGTCTATGGAGACCGATTCCCCCGGTACGGCCTCTGTACACTGCCGGTCTATGGAGATCGATTCCCCCCGGTACGGCCTCTGTACACTGCCGGTCCATGGAGACCAATTCCCCCGGTACAGTCTCTGTACACTGCCGGTCCATGGAGACCAATTCCCCCGGTACGGTCTCTGTACACTGCCGGTCTATGGAGACCGATTCCCCCCGGTACGGCCTCTGTACACTGCCGGTCTATGGAGACCGATTCCCCCCGGTCCGGTCTCTGTACACTAAATACGCGCCCCCCCATTCATAGAAGAGGTGTAGATATGCCCCATTCACAGTAAAGGTGTAGTTCGGCCCCCCATTCATAGAAGAGATGTAGATACGCCCCCCATTCATAGAAGAGATGTAGATACGCCCCCTATTCATAGAAGAGATGTAGATACACCCCATTCATACAAGCGATGTAGATACGCCCCCCATTCATAGAAGCGATGTAGATACGCCCCCCATTCATAGAAGCGATGTAGATACGCCCCCCATTCATAGAAGAGATGTAGATACGCCCCCCATTCATAGAAAAGATGTAGATACGCCCCCCATTCATAGAAGAGATGTAGATATGCCCCCCATTCATAGAAGAGATGTAGATACGCCCCCCATTCATAGAAGCGATGTAGATACGCCCCCCATTTATAGAAGAGATGTAGATACGCCCCCCATTCATAGAAGCGATGCAGATACGCCCCCCATTTATAGAAGAGATGTAGATACGCCCCCCATTCATAGAAGCGATGCAGATACGCCCCCCATTCATAGAAGCGATGTAGATACGCCCCCCCATTCATAGAAGCGATGTAGATACGCCCCCCCATTTATAGAAGAGGTGTAGATACGCCCCCCATTTATAGAAGAGGTGTAGATACGCCCCCCCATTTATAGAAGAGGTGTAGATACGCCCCCCATTTATAGAAGAGGTGTAGATACGCCCCCCCATTTATAGAAGAGGTGTAGATACGCCCCCCATTTATAGAAGAGGTGTAGATACGCCCCCCATTCATAGAAGCGGTGTAGATACGCCCCCCCATTCATAGAAGAGGACAGGCACCACACTAGATGATCAGACTTTTATTCCTAGAACAGAGCGAGCTCATAGCAGGTCACAGCTTGTAGCAGAGCGTCACACATCTCCTCGTAGCGGTTCTGCCCCCGGGGTTGGAGTTGCTGGTGGTATTGGCGGAGAAGTTCTGGAGGAAAGGTCACTCTGGGTTTGGGTGCAATGCTGGCCTCTGCAATGAGTCTCTGTACAACCTCCACCCCACTCGTCCTCGCCTCCCCCACCATGATCTCAAAGTGTTTCCCCACCGTGCTCCGGTTCATGCTGAACACCCGCTGCTCCTTCTCCTCCCCAATCCGGGGGTTCAACAGACAGTACAACATGGCTTCCACTGTGCGCAAATGTAACACCACCGGGAACAGCGAAGTGTTCTGAGAGGAGACTGACGGCTTCTCCAGGATGTAATAATCCGCCTGCGGGAGCACGGACACCACCGAGGAGATCTGCAGAAAATAGGAGAAGATTAGTCCAATCATATACCGGACTGAGCACCCTGCACCACCGGGGGGCACTAAACACTACAATGGGAGAGGGATAGTCCAATCATATACCGGACTGAGCACCCTGCACCACCGGGGGGCAGCAAACACTCCAATGGGAGAGGGATAGTCCAATCACATACCGGACTGAGCACCCTGCACCACAGGGGGGCACTAAACACTACAATGGGAGAGGGATAGTCCAATCACACACCAGACTGAGCACCCTGCACCACCGGGGGGCACTAAACACTACAATGGGAGAGGGATAGTCCAATCATATACCGGACTGAGCACACTGCACCACCGGGGGGCACTAAACACTACAATGGGAGAGGGATAGTCCAATCACACACCAGACTGAGCACCCTGCACCACAGGGGGGCACTAAACACTACAATGGGAGAGGATTAGTCCAATCATATACCGGACTGAGCACACTGCACCACCGGGGGGCACTAAACACTACAATGGGAGAGGGATAGTCCAATCACACACCAGACTGAGCACCCTGCACCACAGGGGGGCACTAAACACTACAATGGGAGAGGATTAGTCCAATCATATACCGGACTGAGCACACTGCACCACCGGGGGGCACTAAACACTACAATGGGAGAGGATTAGTCCAATCATATACCGGACTGAGCACACTGCACCACCGGGGGGCACTAAACACTACAATGGGAGAGGGATAGTCCAATCACACACCAGACTGAGCACCCTGCACCACAGGGGGGCACTAAACACTACAATGGGAGAGGGATAGTCCAATCACCCACCAGACTGAGCACCCTGCACCACAGGGGGGCAGCAAACACTCCAATGGGAGAGGGATAGTCCAATCACCCACCAGACTGAGCACCCTGCACCACCGGGGGGCAGCAAACACTCCAATGGGAGAGGGATAGTCCAATCACCCACCAGACTGAGCACCCTGCACCACCGGGGGGCAGCAAACACTCCAATGGGAGAGGGATAGTCCAATCACCCACCAGACTGAGCACCCTGCACCACCGGGGGGCAGCAAACACTCCAATAGAAGAGGGATAACCAATCACACACCAGACTGAGCACCCTGCACCATAGGGGGGCACTAAACACTACAATGGGAGAGGATTAGTCCAATCATATACCGGACTGAGCACACTGCACCACCGGGGGGCACTAAACACTACAATGGGAGAGGGATAGTCCAATCATATACCGGACTGAGCACCCTGCACCACAGGGGGGCACTAAACACTCCAATGGGAGAGGGATAGTCCAATCACACACCAGACAGAGCACACTGCACCACCGGGGGGCACTAAACACTACAATGGGAGAGGGATAGTCCAATCACACACCAGACTGAGCACCCTGCACCACCGGGGGGCAGCAAACACTCCAATGGGAGAGGGATAGTCCAATCACCCACCAGACTGAGCACCCTGCACCACCGGGGGGCAGCAAACACTCCAATAGAAGAGGGATAGTCCAATCACACACCAGACTGAGCACCGTGCACCACCGGGGGGCAGCAAACACTACAATGAGAGAGGGATAGTCCAATCATATACCGGACTGAGCACCCTGCACCACCGGGGGGCAGCAAACACTCCAATGGGAGAGGGATAGTCCAATCACACACCAGACTGAGCACCCTGCACCACCGGGGGGCAGCAAACACTCCAATGGGAGAGGGATAGTCCAATCACACACCAGACTGAGCACCCTGCACCACCGGGGGAAGCAAACACTATAAGGGGCATGCTGGGATTTGTAGTTCCTCACTAGTGATTCAGTAACTTACGGTTTCCAGATACACCTCCGGAAGGTGTTTTCCCTTCACTAGGTGGAAGCATTCCTTCTGCTGCCATTCTCTGACTGTCAATGAGCGGTCAACGTGAGCCCAGGCCAGCTTTCTCAATCCAAAGACAATGGATATGATGCTCTCCGCCTCCTACAAAGACAACAACTGTCACTATGTATCAAGAAGTGGAGAAGACTGATATTCAGCATGGCCCTACAAGACTCATTCAGTGCAAAACCAACACCGATTTCCAGTAGGAATGGGGTATAAATCCTAACTTGGTGGCCAGTGTGGAGGAGCTAGTATGACAACTGATGCCCTCTAGTGGTTGGTGTGGAGGAGCTGGCACTACAACTGATGACCTCTAGTGGTGGGTGTGGAGGAGCTGGCACTACAACTGATACCCTCTAGTGGTGGGTGTGGAGGAGCTGGCACTACAACTGATGACCTCTAGTGGTGGGTGTGGAGGAGCTGGCACTACAACTGATACCCTCTAGTGGTGGGTGTGGAGGACCGGAACTACAGCTGATGCTCTCTAGTGGTGGGTGTGGAGGAGGCGGCACTGCAACTGATGACCTCTAGCAGTGGGTGTGGAGGAGGCAGCACTGCAACTGATGCCCTCTAGTGGTGGGTGTGGAGGAGGCGGCACTGCAACTGATGCCTTCTAGTGGTGGGTGTGGAGGAGCTGGCACTACAACTGATGACCTCTAGTGGTTGGTGTGGAGGAGCTGGCACTACAACTGATACCCTCTAGTGGTGGGTGTGGAGGACCGGAACTACAGCTGATGCTCTCTAGTGGTGGGTGTGGAGGAGGCGGCACTGCAACTGATGACCTCTAGCAGTGGGTGTGGAGGAGGCAGCACTGCAACTGATGCCCTCTAGTGGTGGGTGTGGAGGAGGCGGCACTGCAACTGATGACCTCTAGTGGTGAGTGTGGAGGATCCGGCACTGCAACTGATGCCCTCTAGTGGTGGGTGTGGAGGAGTCGGCACTACAACTGATGCCCTCTAGTGGTGGGTGTTGAGGACCCAGCACTACAACTGATGCCCTCTAGTGGTGAGTGTGGAAGATCCGGCACTACAACTGATGCCCTCTAGTGGTGGGTGTGGAGGATCCGGCACTACAACTGATGCCCTCTAGTGATGAGTGTGGAGGAGGCGGCACTACAACTGATGACCTCTAGCAGTGGGTGTGGAGGAGGCGGTACTACAACTGATGACCTCTAGCAGTGGGTGTGGAGGAGTCGGCACTACAACTGATGCCCTCTAGTGGTGAGTGTGGAAGATCCGGCACTACAACTGATGCCCTCTAGTGGTGAGTGTGGAAGATCCGGCACTACAACTGATGCTCTCTAGTGGTGAGTGTGGAGGAGGCGGCACTACAACTGATGCCCTCTAGTGATGAGTGTGGAGGAGCTGGCACTACAACTGATGCCCTCTAGTGGTGAGTGTGGAGGAGGCGGCACTACAACTGATGCCCTCTAGTGATGAGTGTGGAGGAGTCGGCACTACAACTGATGCCCTCTAGTGATGAGAGTGGAGGAGACGGCACTACAACTGATGACCTCTAGTGGTGAGTGTGGAGGAGCTGGCACTACAACTGATGCTCTCTAGTGGTGAGTGTGGAGGAGTCGGCACTACAACTGATGCCCTCTAGTGATGAGTGTGGAGGAGACGGCACTACAACTGATGACCTCTAGTGGTGAGTGTGGAGGAGCTGGCACTACAACTGATGCTTTCTAGTGATGAGTGTGGAGGAGTCGGCACTACAACTGATGCCCTCTAGTGATGAGTGTGGAGGAGACGGCACTGCAACTGATGCCCTCTAGTGGTGGGTGTGGAGGAGGCGGCACTGCAACTGATGACCTCTAGTGGTGAGTGTGGAGGATCCGGCACTGCAACTGATGCCCTCTAGTGGTGGGTGTGGAGGAGTCGGCACTACAACTGATGCCCTCTAGTGGTGAGTGTGGAGGAGTCGGCACTACAACTGATGCCCTCTAGTGATGAGTGTGGAGGAGACGGCACTACAACTGATGACCTCTAGTGGTGAGTGTGGAGGAGCTGGCACTACAACTGATGCCCTCTAGTGATGAGTGTGGAGGACCGGAACTACAGCTGATGCTCTCTAGTGGTGGGTGTGGAGGAGGCGGCACTGCAACTGATGACCTCTAGCAGTGGGTGTGGAGGAGGCAGCACTGCAACTGATGCCCTCTAGTGGTGGGTGTGGAGGAGGCGGCACTGCAACTGATGACCTCTAGTGGTGAGTGTGGAGGATCCGGCACTGCAACTGATGCCCTCTAGTGGTGGGTGTGGAGGAGTCGGCACTACAACTGATGCCCTCTAGTGGTGGGTGTGGAGGAGTCGGCACTACAACTGATGCCCACTAGTGGTGAGTGTGGAGGAGTCGGCACTACAACTGATGCCCTCTAGTGGTGGGTGTGGAGGAGTCGGCACTACAACTGATGCCCTCTAGTGGTGGGTGTTGAGGACCCAGCACTACAACTGATGCCCTCTAGTGGTGAGTGTGGAAGATCCGGCACTACAACTGATGCCCTCTAGTGGTGGGTGTGGAGGATCCGGCACTACAACTGATGCCCTCTAGTGATGAGTGTGGAGGAGGCGGCACTACAACTGATGACCTCTAGCAGTGGGTGTGGAGGAGGCGGTACTACAACTGATGACCTCTAGCAGTGGGTGTGGAGGAGTCGTCACTACAACTGATGCCCTCTAGTGGTGAGTGTGGAAGATCCGGCACTACAACTGATGCCCTCTAGTGGTGAGTGTGGAAGATCCGGCACTACAACTGATGCCCTCTAGTGATGAGTGTGGAGGAACTGGCACTACAACTGATGCCCTCTAGTGGTGAGTGTGGAGGAGGCGGCACTACAACTGATGCCCTCTAGTGATGAGTGTGGAGGAGTCGGCACTACAACTGATGCCCTCTAGTGGTGAGTGTGGAGGAGCCGGCACTACAACTGATGACCTCTAGTGGTGAGTGTGGAGGAGCTGGCACTACAACTGATGCTCTCTAGTGATGAGTGTGGAGGAGTCGGCACTACAACTGATGCCCTCTAGTGATGAGTGTGGAGGAGACGGCACTACAACTGATGACCTCTAGTGGTGAGTGTGGAGGAGCTGGCACTACAACTGATGCTCTCTAGTGATGAGTGTGGAGGAGTCGGCACTACAACTGATGCCCTCTAGTGATGAGTGTGGAGGAGACGGCACTACAACTGATGACCTCTAGTGGTGAGTGTGGAGGAGCTGGCACTACAACTGATGCCCTCTAGTGATGAGTGTGGAGGAGCCGGCACTACAACTGATGACCTCTAGTGGTGAGTGTGGAGGAGCTGGCACTACAACTGATACCCTCTAGTGGTGAGTGTGGAGGAGCTGGCACTACAACTGATGACCTCTAGTGATGAGTGTGGATGAGTCGGCACTACAACTGATGCCCTCTAGTGGTGAGTGTGGAGGAGCTGGCACTACAACTGATGACCTCTAGTGGTGAGTGTGGAGGAGCTGGCACTACAACTGATGCCCTCTAGTGGTGGGTGTGGAGGAGCCGGCACTACAACTGATGCCCTCTAGTGGTGAGTGTGGAGGATCCGGCACTACAACTGATGCCCTCTAGTGGTGGGTGTGGAGGTGCCGGCACTACAACTGATGCCCTCTAGTGGTGGGTGTGGAGGTGCCGGCACTACAACTGATGCCCTCTAGTGGTGGGTGTGGAGGAGCCGGCACTACAACTGATGCCCTCTAGTGGTGAGTGTTGAGGAGGCGGCACTACAACTGATGCCCTGTAGTGGTGGGTGTGGAGGAGCCGGCACTACAACTGATGACCTCTAGTGGTGGGTGTGGAGGTTCCGGCACTATAACTGATGCCCTCTAGTGGTGGGTGTAGAGGTTCCGGCATTATAACTGATGCCCTCTAGTGGTGGGTGTGGAGGAGCCGGCACTACAACTGATGCCCTCTAGTGGTGGGTGTGGAGGAGCCGGCACTACAACTGATGCCCTCTAGTGGTGGGTGTGGAGGTGCCGGCATTATAACTGATGCCCTCTAGTGGTGGGTGTGGAGGATCCGGCACTACAACTGATGCCCTCTAGTGGTGAGTGTGGAGGAGGCGGCACTACAACTGATGCCCTATAGTGGTGGGTGTGGAGGAGCCGGCACTACAACTGATGCCCTCTAGTGGTGGGTGTGGAGGAGCCGGCACTACAACTGATGCCCTCTAGTGGTGGGTGTGGAGGTTCCGGCATTATAACTGATGCCCTCTAGTGGTGGGTGTGGAGGAGCCGGCACTACAACTGATGCCCTCTAGTGGTGGGTGTGGAGGTGCCGGCATTATAACTGATGCCCTCTAGTGGTGGGTGTGGAGGAGCCGGCACTACAACTGATGCCCTCTAGTGGTGAGTGTGGAGGAGGCGGCACTACAACTGATGCCCTATAGTGGTGGGTGTGGAGGTGCCGGCATTATAACTGATGCCCTCTAGTGGTGGGTGTGGAGGAGCCGGCACTACAACTGATGCCCTCTAGTGGTGGGTGTGGAGGTGCCGGCATTATAACTGATGCCCTCTAGTGGTGGGTGTGGAGGAGCCGGCACTACAACTGATGGTGAGTGTGGAGGAGGTGGCACTACAACTGATGCCCTATAGTGGTGGGTGTGGAGGAGCCGGCACTACAACTGATGCTCTCTAGTGGTGGGTGTGGAGGAGCCGGCACTACAACTGATGCCCTATAGTGGTGGGTGTGGAGGTGCCGGCACTACAACTGATGACCTCTAGTGGTGGGTGTGGAGGTTCCGGCATTATAACTGATGCCCTCTAGTGGTGGGTGTGGAGGATCCGGCACTACAACTGATGCCCTCTAGTGGTGGGTGTGGAGGAGCCGGCACTACAACTGATGCCCTCTAGTGGTGGGTGTGGAGGAGCCGGCACTACAACTGATGCCCTCTAGTGGTGAGTGTGGAGGAGGCGGCACTACAACTGATGCCCTCTAGTGGTGAGTGTGGAGGAGCCGGCACTACAACTGATGACCTCTAGTGGTGGGTGTGGAGGTGCCGGCACTACAACTGATGCCCTCTAGTGGTGGGTGTGGAGGAGCCGGCACTACAACTGATGCCCTCTAGTGGTGAGTGTTGAGGAGGCGGCACTACAACTGATGCCCTGTAGTGGTGGGTGTGGAGGATCCGGCACTACAACTGATGACCTCTAGTGGTGGGTGTGGAGGTTCCGGCACTATAACTGATGCCCTCTAGTGGTGGGTGTAGAGGTTCCGGCATTATAACTGATGCCCTCTAGTGGTGGGTGTGGAGGAGCCGGCACTACAACTGATGCCCTCTAGTGGTGGGTGTGGAGGAGCCGGCACTACAACTGATGCCCTCTAGTGGTGGGTGTGGAGGTGCCGGCATTATAACTGATGCCCTCTAGTGGTGGGTGTGGAGGATCCGGCACTACAACTGATGCCCTCTAGTGGTGAGTGTGGAGGAGGCGGCACTACAACTGATGCCCTATAGTGGTGGGTGTGGAGGAGCCGGCACTACAACTGATGCCCTCTAGTGGTGGGTGTGGAGGAGCCGGCACTACAACTGATGCCCTCTAGTGGTGGGTGTGGAGGTTCCGGCATTATAACTGATGCCCTCTAGTGGTGGGTGTGGAGGAGCCGGCACTACAACTGATGCCCTCTAGTGGTGGGTGTGGAGGTGCCGGCATTATAACTGATGCCCTCTAGTGGTGGGTGTGGAGGAGCCGGCACTACAACTGATGCCCTCTAGTGGTGAGTGTGGAGGAGGCGGCACTACAACTGATGCCCTATAGTGGTGGGTGTGGAGGTTCCGGCATTATAACTGATGCCCTCTAGTGGTGGGTGTGGAGGAGCCGGCACTACAACTGATGCCCTCTAGTGGTGGGTGTGGAGGTGCCGGCATTATAACTGATGCCCTCTAGTGGTGGGTGTGGAGGAGCCGGCACTACAACTGATGGTGAGTGTGGAGGAGGTGGCACTACAACTGATGCCCTATAGTGGTGGGTGTGGAGGAGCCGGCACTACAACTGATGCTCTCTAGTGGTGGGTGTGGAGGAGCCGGCACTACAACTGATGCCCTATAGTGGTGGGTGTGGAGGTGCCGGCACTACAACTGATGACCTCTAGTGGTGGGTGTGGAGGTTCCGGCATTATAACTGATGCCCTCTAGTGGTGGGTGTGGAGGATCCGGCACTACAACTGATGCCCTCTAGTGGTGGGTGTGGAGGAGCTGGCACTACAACTGATGCCCTCTAGTGGTGGGTGTGGAGGAGCCGGCACTACAACTGATGCCCTCTAGTGGTGAGTGTGGAGGAGGCGGCACTACAACTGATGCCCTCTAGTGGTGAGTGTGGAGGAGCCGGCACTACAACTGATGCCCTCTAGTGGTGGGTGTGGAGGAGCCGGCACTACAACTGATGCCCTCTAGTGGTGGGTGTGGAGGAGCCGGCACTACAACTGATGCCCTCTAGTGGTGGGTGTGGAGGAGCCGGCACTACAACTGATGCCCTCTAGTGGTGGGTGTGGAGGTGCCGGCATTATAACTGATGCCCTCTAGTGGTGGGTGTGGAGGAGCCGGCACTACAACTGATGCCCTCTAGTGGTGAGTGTGGAGGAGGCGGCACTACAACTGATGCCCTCTAGTGGTGGGTGTGGAGGTGCCGTCATTATAACTGATGCCCTCTAGTGGTGGGTGTGGAGGAGCTGGCACTACAACTGATGCCCTCTAGTGGTGGGTGTGGAGGTGCCGGCATTATAACTGATGCCCTCTAGTGGTGGGTGTGGAGGAGCCGGCACTACAACTGATGCCCTCTAGTGGTTGGTGTGGAGGAGCTGGTATGACTACTGATGCCCTCTAGTGGTGGGTGTGGAGGTGGCGGCACTACAACTGATGCCCTCTAGTGGTGGGTGTGGAGGTGCCGGCACTACAACTGATGCCCTCTAGTGGTGGGTGTGGAGGTGCTGGCACTACAACTGATGCCCTCTAGTGGTGGGTGTGGAGGAGCCGGCACTACAACTGATGCCCTCTAGTGGTGGGTGTGGAGGAGCCGGCACTACAACTGATGCCCTCTAGTGGTGAGTGTGGAGGTGCTGGCACTACAACTGATGCCCTCTAGTGGTGGGTGTGGAGGAGCCGGCACTACAACTGATGCCCTCTAGTGGTGAGTGTGGAGGTGCCGGCACTACTACTGATGCCCTCTAGTGGTGGGTGTGGAGGAGGCGGCACTACAACTGATGCCCTCTAGTGGTGGGTGTGGAGGAGCCGGTATGACTACTGATGCCCTCTAGTGGTGGGTGTGGAGGTGCCGTCATTATAACTGATGCCCTCTAGTGGTGGGTGTGGAGGAGCCGGCACTACAACTGATGCCCTCTAGTGGTGGGTGTGGAGGAGCTGGTATGACTACTGATGACCTCTAGTGGTGATAGATGGTATCTCCCCTGTGTACCTACCTGCAGCCTACACACAGGGATGTCGGGTTTTAGGAATTTGGCGATCACCTCGGGGTCAGTCCGGTCATTGAGGCTCAGTATGGACAGACATAGTCTGTAGATGAAGGGTGTGTGGAAGTTCGGGACGCTCCGTAGGGTGTCCAGGTTGGGGAAAGGGCCGTACTGCTCACGGTACTGGACAATGCTGGCGGCTTTCTTTCCCTGCAGCTCCTTCACACAGTCCAGCTGACTCTCGGAAGCCGTGTTCAGTAAACGTAGGAGGACTTCTCTCTGCTCCGGACTGAAGTCCTTCTCCAGATTACTCTTCATATTCTTCTCCAAGGAGGTCCCTTCCTGGGGGGTGTCCTGTCTGTCCAGAGAGCTGGAAGAATGGACCACCCGACACCGCTCCGACCTGCTGAAAGGACATGACCATCCAATCAGACGTCTCCCTGGAGGACACAAATACAAAGCAGAATGAAGGCACGACCTGATTGGGGGAGCTATAAAGTCAGTGCCCCATGCTGTATGGAGGAGGCGGAGTCATGTCAGTGCCCCATGCTGTACGGAGGAGGCGGGGTCATGTTGTAGGGAGGAGGCGGAGTCATGTCGGTGCCTCATGCTGTATGGAGGAGGCGGAGTCATGTCAGTTCCCCATGCTGTATGGAGGAGGCGGGGTCATGTCAGTGCCCCATGCTGTATGGAGGAGGCGGGGTCATGTTGTAGGGAGGAGGCGGAGTCATGTCGGTGCCCCATGCTGTATGGAGGAGGCGGAGTCATGTCAGTACCCCATGCTGTATGGAGGAGGCGGGGTCATGTCGGTGCCCCATGCTGCATGGAGGAGGCAGAGTCATGTTGTATGGAGGAGGCGGAGTCATGTTGTAGGGAGGAGGCGGAGTCATGTTGTAGGGAGGAGGCGGAGTCCAGTCGGTGCCCCATGCTGTATGGAGGAGGCGGGGTCATGTTGTAGGGAGGAGGCGGAGTCATGTTGTAGGGAGGAGGCGGAGTCATGTTGTAGGGAGGAGGCGGAATCATGTTGTAGGGAGGAGGCGGAGTCATGTTGTAGGGAGGAGGCGGAGTCATGTCGGTGCCCCATGCTGTATGGAGGAGGCGGAGTCATGTTGTAGGGAGGAGGCGGAGTCATGTCAGTACCCCATGCTGTATGGAGGAGGCGGGGTCATGTCGGTGCCCCATGCTGCATGGAGGAGGCGGAGTCATGTTGTATGGAGGAGGCGGAGTCATGTTGTATGGAGGAGGCGGAGTCATGTTGTATGGAGGAGGCGGAGTCATGTTGTAGGGAGGAGGCGGAGTCCAGTCGGTGCCCCATGCTGTATGGAGGAGGCGGGGTCATGTTGTAGGGAGGAGGCGGAGTCATGTTGTAGGGAGGAGGCGGAGTCATGTTGTAGGGAGGAGGCGGAGTCATGTCGGTGCCCCATGCTGTATGGAGGAGGCGGAGTCATGTTGTAGGGAGGAGGCGGAGTCATGTCGGTGCCCCATGCTGTATGGAGGAGGCGGGGTCATGTTGTAGGGAGGAGGCGGGGTCATGTCGGTGCCCCATGCTGTATGGAGGAGGCGGGGTCATGTTGTAGGGAGGAGGCGGGGTCATGTTGTATGGAGGAGGCGGAGTCATGTTGTAGGGAGGAGGCGGAGTCATGTCAGTGGTGACATTGGGGGGAGGGGGGATTTGGACATATTAGACTATTGGGGGGGTCAGTATCGGTCACGTGTCTCTGGGGGAGGGGTTCACCTCCCATCATGTGATCAGTGCGGGGAGAAGATCGGATTGGCCGCCTATTCGGTGACGTGTAGTGAGTGGGGGAGGGGAGGGCTGATTACCGGCGGTGGCGGCGATGAGAACTCTCCGGTATCCCAACATGGAGGCGCCGCCTGATGACGTCACTGATTCGCATCACTCTTACGCGGCAATGGGGCGGGGCTGGGGCGCCGGGACACGCCCCATATAAAGCGCATTAATAGACATGGAAAGGGGCGTGACCAGAATATTCGTATTTACAGTCAGATATCCGGGAGGAGCGCCACACCGCGGCCATAGGAGGTAATAGAGCCCAACACCACACCTATCACTGCCCGCCCACAACTCCTCCCACCTGTCTGCACTGCCCACAACTCCTCCCACCTGTCTGCATTCCCCGCCCACAACTCCTCCCACCTGTCTGCACTGCCCGCCCACAACTCCTCCCACCTGTCTGCACTGCCCACAACTCCTCCCACCTGTCTGCATTCCCCGCCCACAACTCCTCCCACCTGTCTGCACTGCCCGCCCACAACTCCTCCCACCTGTCTGCATTCCCCGCCCACAACTCCTCCCACCTGTCTGCACTGCCCACAACCCCTCCCACCTGTCTGCATTCCCCGCCCACAACCCCTCCCACCTGTCTGCATTCCCCGCCCACAACTCCTCCCACCTGTCTGCACTGCCCGCCCACAACCCCTCCCACCTGTCTGCACTGCCCACAACTCCTCCCACCTGTCTGCACTGCCCACAACTCCTCCCACCTGTCTGCACTGCCCACAACTCCTCCCACCTGTCTGCATTCCCCGCCCACAACTCCTCCCACCTGTCTGCATTCCCCGCCCACAACTCCTCCCACCTGTCTGCACTGCCCGCCCACAACTCCTCCCACCTGTCTGCATTCCCCGCCCACAACTCCTCCCACCTGTCTGCATTCCCCGCCCACAACTCCTCCCACCTGTCTGCACTGCCCACAACTCCTCCCACCTGTCTACATTCCCCGCCCACAACTCCTCCCACCTGTCTGCACTGCCCACAACTCCTCCCACCTGTCTGCACTGCCCACAACTCCTCCCACCTGTCTGCACTGCCCGCCCACAACTCCTCCCACCTGTCTGCACTGCCCACAACTCCTCCCACCTGTCTGCACTGCCCACAACTCCTCCCACCTGTCTGCATTCCCCGCCCACAACTCCTCCCACCTGTCTGCACTGCCCACAACTCCTCCCACCTGTCTGCATTCCCCGCCCACAACTCCTCCCACCTGTCTGCACTGCCCACAACTCCTCCCACCTGTCTGCATTCCCCGCTCACAACCCCTCCCACCTGTCTGCATTCCCCGCCCACAACCCCTCCCACCTGTCTGCATTCCCCGCCCACAACCCCTCCCACCTGTCTGCATTCCCCGCCCACAACCCCTCCCACCTGTCTGCATTCCCCGCCCACAACCCCTCCCACCTGTCTGCACTGCCCGCCCACAACTCCTCCCACAAATAAATATGTGAAAAGTGTGGGGGAGGGGCATTTGTATTCAGCCCCCCGGAGTCAATACTTTGTAGAACCCCCTTTCTCTACAAGTCTTTTTGGGGATGTCTCTACCAGCTTTGCACATCTAGAGAGGACATTTCTGCCCATTCTTCTTTGTAAAATATCTCAAGCTCTGTCAGATTGGATGGAGAGCGTCTGTGAACAGCAATTTTCAAGTCTTGCCACAGATTCTCAATGTGATTTAGGTCTGGACTGTGACTGGGCCATTCTAACACATGAATATCCTTTGATCTAAACCATTCCATTGTAGCTCTGGCTGGATGTTTCGGGTCGTTGTCCTGCTGGAAGGTGAACCTCCACCCCAGTCTCAAGTCTTTTGTAGACTCTAACAGGTTTTCTTCTAAGATTGTCCTGTATTTGTCTCCATCCATCTTCCCATCAACTCTGACCAGCTTCCCTGTCCCTGCTGAAGAAAACCATCCCCACCACATGATGCTGCCACCACCATGTTTCACGGTGGGGATGGTGTGTTCAGGGTGATGTGCAGTGTTAGTTTTCCCCACACATAGCGTTTTGCTTTTAGGCCATAAAGTTGAATTTTGGTCTCCTCTGACCAGATCACCTTCTTCCACATGTTTGCTGTGTCCTCCACATGGCTTCTCACAAACTACAAACAGGACTTCTTATGACTTTCTTTCACCAATGTCTTTCTTCTTGTCACTCTTCCATAAAGGGCAGATTTGTGGAGAACACGACTAATAGTTGTCCTGTGGACAGATTCTCCCCCCTGAGCTGTGGATCTCTGCAGCTCCTCCAGAGTTACCATGGACCTCTTGGCTCTTCTCTGATGAATGCTCTCCTTGCCCGGCCGGTCAGTTTAGGTGGACGGCCATGTCTTGGTAGGTTTGCAGTTGTGCCATACTCTTTCCATTTTCCGATGATGGATTGAACAGAGCTCCGTGAGATGTTCAAAGCTTGGGAGATTTTTTTATAACCTAACCCTGCTTTATACTTCTCCACAACTTTATCCCTGACCTGTCTGGTGTGTTCCTTGGCCTTCATGATGCTGTTTGTTCACTAAGGTTCTCTAACAAACCTCTGAGGGCTTCACAGAACAGCTGTATTTATACTGAGATTAAATGATACACAGGTGGACTCTATTTACTAATTAGGTGACTTCTGAAGACAATTGGTTCCTCTAGATTTTAGTTAGGGGTATCAGAGTAAAGGGGGCTGAATACAAATGCCCCTCCCCCCACACTTTTCACATATTTATTTGTATCATTTATCATTTTCCTTCCACTTCACAATTATGTGACACTTTGTGTTGGTCTATCACATAAAATCCCAATAAAATACATTTATGTTTTTGGTTGTAACAAAATGTGGAGAATTTCAAGGGGTATGAATACTTTTTCAAGGCACTGGAGCTGCAGGAAAAGCAGTGAGAGGTGACGGAAGTGGACTGTTGGGTGCACAGGCCCTGGGAAGTGTGTTTGACGGTCTGGAGGCCTCAGAGGTGTCATGAGGCTGAGTACTGGTTGGTTATCACATGGATGGTGAGTGGGCAGTAGACACGTGCGGTTCGTTTCCTTCACAATGAATATTCGGACAAATGTTTCGTTATTCGGAGATTCGGATATATCCGAATTACAATAAAGACAAATTTCACCGAATGTTCCGAATAACGTAACGAAATTCCTCCGATAATTTTTTCCATTGAACTGGAATTCTCACTCCACATATCGCTGACTTTGTGTTATTAGAGGAGCGTTTGGAAATAATTGCCGTTTAATCCAAAGAAGTCATTGGAACCATTTGATGAAGATTTTTCTTTTGTTTCTTCACTTTGCTGCATTCAAATCCAAAACAAACAATGTAACATTTTCGTTTCGACCGATTAGATAATTATCAATTTTTATTGAACATTTCAAATAAAAAAAAAATCTGTAAATTCGAAGAAAATTGAAAATTCAAAATACGAATTCCACAAATCAACGAAATGAAACGAATTGAAATAACTAGATTAATGATTCAAAACGAAACAAACAAGATTTTTTGGTCATGTACATGTCTAGAGGGCAGACAAAGTCCTCGTTTATTGGCAGGACGGATTTGTGAAGCCCGATTCTTCTTTTTACAATAGCAGACGTGTTCTACTTACCGGCTCTGTAATGGTTTTGCACAGAGGAGCCCCCCATCCTCCTCTTTGTGGGTCCCCCGCTGGCTCTCCTGGCTCCTCCTCTTCTCAATGTGCCACCATAGCACACCACTTCCTATGGTGACACATCTGCGGGCTCGATCCCAAGCTACCCCCCCCCCCCCGGGGAGGAGGAGAGATCCTCTGCAGACAGGCACAGCTCTGGGGGACTCGATCCCAAGCTACACCCCCCCCACCCCCAGGGAGGAGGAGAGATCCTCTGCAGACAGGCACAGCTCTGGGGGACTCGATCCCAAGCTACACCCCCCCCCCCCGGAGGAGGAGAGATCCTCTGCAGACAGGCACAGCTCTGGGGGACTCGATCCCAAGCTACCCCCCACCCCCGGGGAGGAGGAGAGATCCTCTGCAGACAGGCACAGCTCTGGGGGACTCGATCCCAAGCTACACCCCCCCCCCGGGGAGGAGGAGAGATCCTCTGCAGACAGGCACAGCTCTGGGGGACTCGATCCCAAGCTACCCCCCACCCCCGGGGAGGAGGAGAGATCCTCTGCAGACAGGCACAGCTCTGGGGGACTCGATCCCAAGCTACACCCCCCCCCCGGGGAGGAGGAGAGATCCTCTGCAGACAGGCACAGCTCTGGGGGACTCGATCCCAAGCTACCCCCCACCCCCGGGGAGGAGGAGAGATCCTCTGCAGACAGGCACAGCTCTGGGGGACTCGATCCCAAGCTACACCCCCCCCCCCCCGGAGGAGGAGAGATCCTCTGCAGACAGGCACAGCTCTGGGGGACTACACCCCCCCACCCCCGGGGAGGAGGAGAGATCCTCTGCAGACAGGCACAGCTCTGGGGGACTCGATCCCAAGCTACCCCCCCCACCCCCGGGGAGGAGGAGAGATCCTCTGCAGACAGGCACAGCTCTGGGGGACTCGATCCCAAGCTACACCCCCCCACCCCCAGGGAGGAGGAGAGATCCTCTGCAGACAGGCACAGCTCTGGGGGACTCGATCCCAAGCTACACCCACCCCCCCCGGGGAGGAGGAGAGATCCTCCGCAGACAGGCACAGCTCTGGGGGACTCGATCCCAAGCTACACCCCCCCCACCCCCGGAGGAGGAGAGATCCTCTGCAGACAGGCACAGCTCTGGGGGACTCGATCCCAAGCTACCCCCCCCCCCCCGGGGAGGAGGAGAGATCCTCTGCAGACAGGCACAGCTCTGGGGGACTCGATCCCAAGCTACACCCCCCCCCCACCCCCCGGGGAGGAGGAGAGATCCTCTGCAGACAGGCACAGCTCTGGGGGACTCGATCCCAAGCTACACCCCACCCCCCACCCCCCGGGGGAGGAGGAGAGATCCTCTGCAGACAGGCACAGCTCTGGGGGACTCGATCCCAAGCTACCCCCCCCCCCCGGGGAGGAGGAGAGATCCTCTGCAGACAGGCACAGCTCTGGGGGACTCGATCCCAAGCTACACCCCCCCACCCCCCGGGGAGGAGGAGAGATCCTCTGCAGACAGGCACAGCTCTAGGGGACTCGATCCCAAGCTACACCCCACCCCCCACCCCCAGGGAGGAGGAGAGATCCTCTGCAGACAGGCACAGCTCTGGGGGACTCGATCCCAAGCTACACCCCCCCCCCGGGGAGGAGGAGAGATCCTCTGCAGACAGGCACAGCTCTGGGGGACTCGATCCCAAGCTACACCCCCCCCACCCCCAGGGAGGAGGAGAGATCCTCTGCAGACAGGCACAGCTCTGGGGGACTCGATCCCAAGCTACCCCCACCCCCCCCGGGGAGGAGGAGAGATCCTCTGCAGACAGGCACAGCTCTGGGGGACTCGATCCCAAGCTACACCCCCCCCCACCCCCGGAGGAGGAGAGATCCTCTGCAGACAGGCACAGCTCTGGGGGACTCGATCCCAAGCTACACCCCCCCCCGGGGAGGAGGAGAGATCCTCTGCAGACAGGCACAGCTCTGGGGGACTCGATCCCAAGCTACACCCCCCCCGGAGGAGGAGAGATCCTCTGCAGACAGGCACAGCTCTGGGGGACTCGATCCCAAGCTACACCCCCCCCACCCCCGGGGAGGAGGAGAGACAGGCACAGCTCTGGGGGAGGGGGACCCCTCGCTGTTTATTTCCGGCATTCTTTTGTTTACATTTCAGCTGTCAGTGGGGAAGTCCGCTGATACGTCAACGGTTGCTAAGGACGCGGCGGCCACCTTCCCACAAACCAGCTATTCTTCACACAGAATTCAAACCGATCGATAATTTTTCAACCAATCTGAATTCAAAACGTTCCGAAAGTGTGGAATTCTTTAGAAAATTAATAAACGAAGCAAAATTAAATGAAACTAAGCGAATCCCGAAACGAATCAACGAAATTAAATTAAATTAATAACATAACGACTCTGAGGAGCTCAGACCGGCAAGCAGTGTTGGAAGAGCTCAGACCGGCAAGCAGTGTTGGAGGAGCTCAGACCGGCAAGCAGCGTTGGAGGAGCTCAGACCGGCAAGCAGCGTTGGAGGAGCTCAGACCGGCAAGCAGCGTTGGAGGAGCTCAGACCGGCAAGCAGCGTTGGAGGAGCTCAGACCGGCAAGCAGCGTTGGAGGAGCTCAGACCGGCAAGCAGCGTTGGAGGAGCTCAGACCGGCAAGCAGCGTTGGAGGAGCTCAGACCGGCAAGCAGCGTTGGAGGAGCTCAGACCGGCAAGCAGTGTTGGAGGAGCTCCGATGGACTTGGAAGACTCTTGGAGTCCGATTTGGATTGATCTGGGTGAGTGACAAGACCCCAAACTTCACTGCCATAAAGAAGGATGGGGGATGGTGACACTATCAAAGATTCTGAGCCCGCCTCTCACTGGTGGGTTTAGGTGGTCCAGCTGTCTCCTGATGGCATAGAAGGTTCTGCGTGGTTCTCGTCTTTCTTGGCCTCTATGGTTGGCTTGAATCTTCCTGATTGGCCAATGTCTAGGCCGAGGTATTGCAGTTGTTTAATATAAAGGACGGGCTCTTTGTTTTGTGTTCTTCCCACCCTATTCTGACAGCTGGACTCCCCCCCCCCCCCACTGTGCCATCCTATTCTGACAGCTGTACTCCCCCCCCCCCCCACTGTGCCACCCTATTCTGACAGCTGGACTCCCTCCACTGTGCCATCCTATTCTGACAGCTGTACTCCCCCCCCCCCCCACTGTGCCACCCTATTCTGACAGCTGGACTCCCTCCACTGTGCCATCCTATTCTGACAGCTGTACTCCCCCCCCCCCCCCCCACTGTGCCACCCTATTCTGACAGCTGGACTCCCTCCACTGTGCCATCCTATTCTGACAGCTGGACTCTCCCCACTGTGCCACCCTATTCTGACAGCTGGACTCCCTCCACTGTGCCACCCTATTCTGACAGCTGGACTCCCTCCACTGTGCCATCCTATTCTGACAGCTGGACTCTCCCCACTGTGCTATCCTATTCTGACAGCTGGACTCCCCTCCACTGTGCCATCCTATTCTGACAGCTGGACTCTCCCCACTGTGCTATCCTATTCTGACAGCTGACTCCCCCCCCCCACTGTGCCACCCTATTCTGACAGCTGGACTCCCCCCCCCCCCACTGTGCCACCCTATTCTGACAGCTGGACTCCCCCCACTGTGCCATCCTATTCTGACAGCTGGACTCTCCCACTGTGCCATCCTATTCTGACAGCTGGACTCCCCCCACTGTGCCATCCTATTCTGACAGCTGGACTCCCCACTGTGCCATCCTATTCTGACAGCTGGACTCCCCCCCACTGTGCCATCCTATTCTGACAGCTGGACTCCCCCCACTGTGCCATCCTATTCTGACACCTGGACTCCCCCACTGTGCCATCCTATTCTGACAGATGGACTCCCTCCCACTGTGCCACCCTATTCTGACAGCTGGACTCTCCCACTGTGCCATCCTATTCTGACAGCTGGACTCCTCCCACTGTGCCACTCTATTCTGACAGCTGGACTCCCCCACTGTGCCATCCTATTCTGACAGCTGGACTCCCTCCACTGTGCCACCCTATTCTGACAGCTGGACTCCCTCCCACTGTGCCACCCTATTCTGACAGCTGGACTCCCCCACTGTGCCATCCTATTCTGACAGATGGACTCCCTCCCACTGTGCCACCCTATTCTGACAGCTGGACTCTCCCACTGTGCCATCCTATTCTGAAAGCTGGACTCCCCTACTGTGCCATCCTATTCTGACAGCTGGACTCCTCCCACTGTGCCACTCTATTCTGACAGCTGGACTCCCCCACTGTGCCATCCTATTCTGACAGCTGGACTCCTCCCACTGTGCCACTCTATTCTGACAGCTGGACTCCCTCCACTGTGCCACCCTATTCTGACAGCTGGACTCCCTCCACTGTGCCATCCTATTCTGACAGCTGGACTCCCCCCGCTGTGCCATCCTATTCTGACAGCTGGACTCCCTCCACTGTGCCATCCTATTCTGACAGCTGGACTCCCTCCACTGTGCCATCCTATTCTGACTGCTGGACCCCCCTACTGTGCCACCCTATTCTGACAGCTGGACTCCCCCCGCTGTGCCATCCTATTCTGACAGCTGGACCCCCCCCCCCCACACACACACACACACACCGTGCCATCCTATTCTGACTGCTGGACCCCCTACTGTGCCACCCTATTCTGACAGCTGGACTCCCTCCACTGTGCCATCCTATTCTGACAGCTGGACTCCCCCACTGTGCCATCCTATTCTGACAGCTGGACTCCCTCCGCTGTGCCACCTTATTCTGACAGCTGGACTCCCCCCGCTGTGCCACCTTATTCTGACAGCTGGACTCCCCCACTGTGCCATCCTATTCTGACAGCTGGACTCCCCCACTGTGCCACCCTATTCTGACAGCTGGACTCCCTCCACTGTGCCATCCTATTCTGACAGCTGGACTCCCCCCGCTGTGCCACCTTATTCTGACAGCTGGACTCCCCCCGCTGTGCCACCCTATTCTGACAGCTGGACTCCCTCCGCTGTGCCATCCTATTCTGACAGCTGGACTCCCTCCACTGTGCCATCCTATTCTGACAGCTGGATTTCCCCTCCCCCACTGGGTGCAGCAATTAATAGAAGGCCAGAAAATAGGCAAACCATTTCCAATGTCTTATATTGTGGACATGAGAACATCTCCCCCTCTATCTGTCTCCCTGGTCTCCTGTGTCTCCCCTCTCCCACCCCCCTTCTCCCCTCTCTCTCCTCTCCTTTATTTTATTGTCCCTTTCTATCCCCCCTTTCCATTTCTTTCTCCCCCTTCTTGTCCCTCTCCCCATCACTTTATCCCCTCTCCCAATCCTTCTCTATCAATAGAAAGAGGCTGAGGGGAGAGATGAAAAGGGACAGGAGTGTGAAGAGGAGGAAGATAGAGGGGGGGGGGGAGATAGAGAAACAAGAAAGAGGCGGGGGGGAAATAGAGGGGAGAGGAGATGGAAAGGAACGGGAAGGAGGGGGAGAGATAGAGCGGGGAGAACAGGGAGATAGGATAGGAAGGAGGGGGGAGAGATAGAAAAGGACAGGAAGGAGGGGGAGAGTTGGAGAGGAATAGGAAGGAGGGGGGGGGGGAGTTGGAGAGGGATAAGTAGAAGGGGGGGAGGGTTGGAGAGGGATAAGTAGGAGGGGGGAGGGTTGGAGAGGGATAGAAGAAGGGGGACAGTTGGAGAGGGATAAGTAGGAGGGGAGTTGGAGAGGGATAGGAAGGAGGGGGAGGGTTGGAGAGGATAAGTAGGAGGGGGGAGAGTTGGAGAGGGATAGGAAGGAGGGGGAGGGTTGGAGAGGGATAAGTAGGAGGGGTGAGAGTTGGAGAGGGATAGGAAGGAGGGGGGGAGTTGGAGAGGATAAGTAGGAGGGGGGAGAGTTGGAGAGGGATAAGAAGGAGGGGGGGGGGGGTTGGAGAGGGATAGGAAGGAGGGGGAGAGTTGGAGAGTAATAAGTAGGAGGGGGAGAGTTGGAGAGGGATAAGTAGGAGGGGGAGAGTTGGAGAGGGATAAGTAGGAGGGGGAGAGTTGGAGAGGGATAAGTAGGAGGGGGAGAGTTGGAGAGGGATAAGTAGGAGGGGGGGAGTTGGAGAGGGATAAGTAGGAGGGGGAGAGTAATAGTAGGAGGGTGGAGTGAGAGGGATAAGTAGGAGGGGAGAGTTGGAGAGTAATAAGTAGGAGGGGTGGAGTTGGAGAGGGATAAGTAGGAGGGGGGTGAGTTGGAGGGGATAAGTAAGAGGGGGGAGAGTTGGAGAGGGATAAGAAGGAGGGGGGGGGAGTTGGAGAGGGATAAGAAGGAGGGGGGAGTTGGAGAGGGATAAGTAGGAGGGGGGGTTGAGTTGGAGAAGGATAAGTAGGAGGGGGAGGGATATGGAGAGGGATAGGAGGGGAGAGTGGAGTGGAGAGGGATAAGTAGGAGGGGGAGAGTTGGAGAGGGATAAGTAGGAGGGGGGAGTTGGAGAGGGACAGGAAGGGGGGGGGGAGTTGGAGAGGGATAAGTAGAGGGGGGGTTGAGTTGGAGAGGGATACGTAGGAGGGGGGGGAGTTGGAGA